>NW_017305397.1:578460-583880 GCF_001594115.1 Trachymyrmex septentrionalis | reverse complement strand
TATATATATATATATATATATATTTCGTATTATTCAAACTTATTTAAAAGGGAATGAAGAAATCACTCCGTGGCCATATTCCAAATCTTAAGCGAACGTATGCGTAACAAATTGCAGCAGATACGAGACTGCAGCGATAAACTTCCGCGATAGTAACCGTAATAGATGACTTAAGGACGGCACTTCATACTTCCGCACCGTCACCACGGTGCGCTTCCGAGAGTAACCGAAATGTACGCGAGTTTCGTGGAAGACTGCAAAGAGGTAAATTACCATCTTGAAGAGCACGTACGTGGCCTCCTTTGAACGTTCCCGCGTTTTTACGAGCACCAGCAAGCCCGAAGGCCTCTAACTTTTTCATCGTCGTCATACTTCTTTCACAGCCCTGCGCTTGTGACCTACACTTCGGCAAGTTTCGATATCTCTCACCATGGGATATCGACGAAGAAATCATTAAGCAATCGATAAATAGTTTTTTACGATTTTTTTAACGTTAAGTATCCCTTCAATATGATATTGAAAAACCATATTAAAGAAAGTCGAAATTAAACAAAAACCTTCTTTTCTATTCGCCTCTGATCAAAGAAGTGTTGAAATCTTTCTCCGTTTACAAGAATTTTTCTCATCAGGATGGCGATCATGTAACTTTTTCTCTAAGGCAGAAATGTGAAAAATGAAAAATTTCTCTTTATTATTTTCAATCATAAAAACCTTCGCTTTTCACGTTTCCACCTTAGAAAAAATTATATGTTGCTAGATAAATAAAAATAAAAATCTATTTCATATTAATTACTGTTATATATCTATTTTTGCTGTATAGTTCTAACTAGCCATAGGTAAATATAGTTATGGATCTCGTATAATTATACGATATGTATTATACGGGGATATAACATCGACATATGAGAACGCATAGAAATTATAGACGGCACATGGCGACGCCGTATGGTCCAGGTTCCATTAAGTCGTCGGTTAGTGCACGTGCCGCAAGGATCGAGGGATCTCACGCAAGACCCGCGGATATTGGACAGCATCCGCTGTGCTCTCCCATGTACCGAAGGCCGTCATTTAACGGGATTGATGGACTAAGACCCGCGTCCAGTGTCCGTGAGGGTGCATATTATTGTACGAGATTAATCGAGGAAGTTTACAAAAACAAATATCAAATATGAGATATAAGCTAATTTAATGAGACAGTAAACTTCAATATAAAGTCTTTTTACTGTAAGTCTATCACGTTTATTTCGGACTCTCACTATTAAAAAAGAAAAATAGTAAAATAGAATTAAAAATACATCCATCAAGAGATGTAATAGCCTATCAATAAATATACTAAATAATACACAGATTTTTCTGATAATTACCGTTTTCTCATTAAAAAAATAATCGTATTTGAATTCGCTATGTATTTTATAAGTCGTATCAAAATTCTATTTATAATTTTATGCATCGTGTAACACGAAAAACATACGAAAAGAGAAAATAAAGATAAAATGCATATATAAAATGTATATTAAAATACACATAAATAATATATGATATAAAAAAATTAATTTATTTAAATCTGACACAAATTATAAATATCGGCTAAAATGGATTTTACCCAATAGCGTAATTATGTGCGTTCGAGTTTACCATGCATGAATAAATAAATATCCAACATCATTGCATAATATAAAGGTTTGAGTATCGTCAACATTACATACAGAAAAGTAAAACTCTATCGTATAAATAATTCTGCAATGAAAAATATCACGTTTCGCGTATATCATATGAATTACGAGAGAGCTATCTAGTTACTCCAAGTTATAGATTTCTCTGGGAATTACTGGGAAAAATTTGTGGATCTTGTCTAAAACACTTTCGTTATAATCATATTGATTTTTTGTACAAAACATGGATTATCCTGTGAAATGTTATAAACTCTCCACGTAATGCAATCGAAAGATATTGTTTTATCTAATCCATTCGAAAATAACTTCCTCATGCGCAGCAACGGATTTCCCGAGTTCTATTCCATTCGCTAGCATAAGTGCCCACGCAAACTTTCTGTTTCCTTTCCTTTCCTTCGATGTTCAGCGCGAATTGCGAAAGGGAATCGCGAATTTACTCGCAAACACAAAATCATGGTTTCTGAGAGTCATTTTTCTCGGTCCTTCAACTCGTCACTCTGAGATAAGAAAACTCATTGGAGGGGTTTCAAACAAAGTTTATCTTCCGCTTTCCTTAAATTTAAGAAAGGAAAAAAAAAGAAAAGAAATAAAGCAATATTCTTTTTACTTTCGATCATAATCATCTCTATCTGTTTTTCTTTCTTCGCTCTTTTTAAATTTTTCCCAGAGTTAAAGTTTGCGTTAGAAATTCTTAATTCGAGTAGATTAATTGAAGTTAATTAGTGTGTTAGACTATATTTTTACAGTTTTCTTCCTGCATGTTAAAACATACTAATGTCAAAGTTTTGCGTAACGCGACTGAGAAGTTAAGGAAATTTAACGATACGAGTTACGAAAGAGTCGAGAGAGTTAAGTAGAGTACTTACAGAGGAACGAGATATTGTTACCGATCTTTTGGCGTAGCAACGTAGCGTCCTTGCAAGAATCCGAGAGCAGGGCGTTACGAAAGCTGAACAAGTTTAAATAGAGCCCGCATTCCGTATCGAATATCCCGAGAAACTCATTAAGTGAGTTGCCGCATCAAGCGAGCGAGCGGGTAGAGGGCGGAAGATGAAAGGTGACGGATTGACGTGTGGATGGCAACGGCAGCTGTTTGTTCGACTTTAGACGGCTTGCAGTAAAAGTATCCGACTAGTTACAAGGCCGCTTCGTTCACGTCGCTCGCTTTGCGACGGAAACGTTTAACAATAAACATGTTATGCTCGTCCAGTTAAGTTACACTTGACTTCGAAATTACCCGAATTATCGTTCAACTTTAACGCCGGGATAAATTTACATTGCTTCTCGCACTGTTTTGACTCTCTGTTTCAAAATCAATTTTTTAGTTCTAACAACGGTTAGTAATTTCGATTAATTTCTTATGTTTAAGAAATATAATAGAGACAATGTATACAACTTTAATAGAGACAATATATACAATTTTACGTGATAGTGATAAACTAATAATATTATAGATATTATTTTTATCTGTCAATAATTTTCTACTGATATCTAGAGATACTAATAAGAAAAAGAATTAAACGTAAAGAAAAAACGTAAAGAAAAATAAAACTGCAGTGTAATTGGATCCAGAGATATTAATTAAATCACATTTATATATGATATATATATATATATATATATCAGTTTTTTTCACATCAATTATAGCTCACCTAGATTTACATTGCTTTAACATAGTTTCAGTAGTGGTACAGTTTATTAGGGAAAAAATCCTTTTTCGGATTTCCAAATTGAAAATTGATGGTCCAAATGCTCCAAATAATTACATCGTAAATGAAATCATCATGGCCAATAATAATAGTACACTTTGCATTGTTTTCGTGTGTTGTCGATATCAGTAACAATTACTATTTCCCGAGAATATTGTTATATAAGAAGATTGTAAAATATTGTTACATCTTTTTACTGTATTTTTGCACGAAATAAAATAATAAATACTTTAATATCCTATATAGAATATATGCATATAGATGTTCTAAAAATATGAATTTAATATTTCTTCATTTCTAAATTAAATTAGACAAAATTATGTTATCTATGATAACAGCTCTGTCTTTCCCATCATGTTAATTAAGATTTAAAAATAAAAGGTATAATATTCTTTCGAGATAATCTTCCAGAAACGAGAAAAAAATACTATCGCTCGCCACGCTATCAAACGGTATTGTTATTAACGTGCACATGCGATGAAAGTACCTGATTTCTCATCCTAGTGCACTGCACATGCGATGATAGTGAAATAAATGTAACGGAGAGTAAACATGGGCGATATGCGTAAAGCCCAGTGATGCAGTTTTTGCAATGAATTAACCGCGTCATCAAAAGACTACAGTATTTTATTAGACCTGAAAACGTGCGATATTTTTTATTGATACCATTTTTGTCTCTATTTTCACTGAGCACTGTCGAATATCACGAACATATTTTTGTGAAAAAACGATGTTATCTAAATTGCAAGCATTTAAAGTTATAACCATATCTGTACTAAACAATCAATTATCTGAATATTCCCTTTTTTATTTCAATTCCATTAAAAGTTTAAAGTGTAAAAACGATTTTGTGTTTTAATGCAAAAGAGAATCTAACAAGTTAGAATTTATCTAAGATCTATTTAAAATCCAATGAAAATGAAAAAATGTTGGGATTATCTTTTCTAAAAGCTTCTCTCACATGCCGGAAATTTGTATGTGTACTTCTCTCGCCATTAAACGAAAATTATCGGTCAGAAACCAGGTAGAAGGCTACGTTGAATCCAATTTGAACCTGCTGTGGCACTCTTGTATTTCTGTCAACTAGGTCGAATACCACTAGAGAGAACTAGTCGGTGACTAAAGATTAGTGCAACACTGCCGGATCAAATATCCATTTCCGTTTCTGCCACCGTAAATCTGCATAGCACGGAACCGGAAATGATGAGCCTTGCTTTTGCGGTAAAATATTCGCGGAGAAAAAAAAAACAGTTTTTCCTGAACTACTTTTTTACTGGATTAATAATTTAATCGTTCTCCTAGCAAATCTCATCAAGCAATAAGGATTATGATTGCTTCAAAGAGCATTTTATGTGCTGAATTGTAACGTGACTTAAAAAGAAAACTGATGCATTAATACACAGGTACAAAAGTTTATAATTAATTACATAATGTAATGGATATATTAAGTCAATATCTTCTCCGATATTCATTAGTCATTACTATTACTATTATTATTATTATTTTAATTATATTTTTTTATATTTATTTAAATCAAGGAATGCAAGGATAAACATTTAAAAAATTTCATTTCATTTATGGCAGAAAAACGAGTTTAAGCTAGATAAAGTCTATAAAGTTACTTCGTTATTTAATCGATAAAATGCAAATTTCTTGCACGAATGAATGCAAATAATGATTAAGAACAATTATTTTGAAGCAAGACTGTTTTCTTCGTATCATCATATCTTAATGGTTAAAGTAAATATCAACATATGTACGTGAATTAATTCACATGGTAAACGAGTGTATTTGCACAGTGACTGTGTAACATGTGATATGTTAACTGCGATAAGAAATATACCTACTACTGTCTTCTACTTTTCCACGAGAAATCGAAAATGAGTTGCGTTGTAATATCCAACCATTACTTGTCGGTACTTTCCTCGCCACGAATTCCACTGACCATTAGCTCTATTATCAGTATTTTCTATTTTTAAATGGTTGTTTGCGTGTCCAAAAGTGACTTCCGTTCATCATTTTAATGTGGATCTGTTTC
>NW_017305397.1:570632-578360 GCF_001594115.1 Trachymyrmex septentrionalis | reverse complement strand
TTGTTTGCGTGTCCAAAAGTGACTTCCGTTCATCATTTTAATGTGGATATATTTCATATAATAATATTCAATTTAACAAAAGTAATTAAAAGTGCCCAAAAAATTCGTCTAAAAACTCGCGATTAAATTATATTACGGCAAAATGTGTTTCTTTCTTCCTTTCCTTTAATAAAATTAAATACAAGCTCAAAGGATTGTGTCGAAATTGAGTGAATACTGAACGACAAAACTTCAAAGAATAAGGGTGCATTTTATAATATTTTTGCTTTAACATAATACGTAACTGTAGATATGTTAATGAAACCTTTTTAATTAATTGCTTTTTTTCTATTGCATTTTCTACGAAATGAAAACTTATATCTTATCGTGAAATACTCATTTTTCTTCACGAAAATAGAATCGTCAAATGTTCAATAATAGTTATAACAGATGTTTCCAATCTTTTCTAATCATCAATCTGGAAATCACTGATCCTAGGATTACTGATTATTGCTTCCGGATTATTCTTGTCTTTTCCGTTCAGATTAACTTATAGGGCTTTGAGAGAGGGGAGAAACATCAATTTACTTTTTACAATATCTTTTTGTCAATCCAACAAACAAGAAAGATAAATAATTAAATAATTGAATCGTATAAGCATACGATACCTCACTTTAAGGCGCCTCCAGACAATATTCTATAATTGGCCAATGCATACATCAACTTTGTGCACATTCACTAAATATTGATCTACATCATTCAATATAGACAATTATGTAGGGGAAGCGCGGGCAAAATGGACGTTTTGGATAAAGTGAATATCTTTTATTTTCACTTATCTATCTGAGATTGCGCTATGAGTCTTTAGCAGTTGAAGGAATAAGGACCAGCGACGCTATGGAAGTACGAAACGACATATGATTGCGTTCGTTTGTATTTAATAGAGACATATAGAAAATTGAATGTTTTCTTGCGATTTTTCCTTAGATACGTAATCTAATTATTATCTGTAATTGTTCCTTAACCAGTGTGAATGATTTTTTATAAGAATTCTGTGTCTTTAAACGTGTATTCGAGGTTAAAATTTTTCACTTGGTGCTTCACAACTTATTTTAATCTTTCCAAATTTTATTCGCGCCAGGTAGATCCTTTGGGCAAAGCGAGTGGAGGCAAAGCGGATGATCCATCCTCTTTACTTGGTATTATCATACTTTTCATGCATATATATTTTAACTAATTTTTTCTAAATAAAAATATAAAAATAAGTATAAATAAAAAAATTTAGATTATTCAAGTGTTTATATTTTTAAACATTTTGTCATTTTTTAAAATAAAGATTTTAATATAAAAAAATTAAATGTAAAAAATAATATTTAATCTAAATTACAAATTGATAGATTTTCAAGACGCGTGATTCATTAATGAGAAACAGCTGATTGTGAGGCGTACCCGTAACAATTGGATCGTTTAACCCGTTTTTATTGGCGGGTTACGCGAGCGGGAAGCTCGCCAGAAAGCGTGATCGCGTTTTATAGTCTGATCGCATGCGTGAACTTGTATTCCGGCATCGCAAATTGCATCAATAAAAAAAATGCATTTTTGAATGAACGCACTCTCGTAAAGTACGTCTGCTTTTATATTCAAAGTGAACAAACGGCCGGATACTTGACGCAGTTCCGTTCCATCCAATTGAGCAACGAAGATTTATCGAAGAATGAGATCGCCACCTGAATCGACTAGGACTTCTATTTTCGTCGTGAGAGAAGCGAAACTAACTCCATCACGTCGAGCGCAGTCGACTCTTCAGTTCGTCGCGTCGGACATGATCGCGAGTGACCGAAATCGTGACAAGATTGAGATCACAACGACCGGTGAGATGCCCTCCTTGCATAATATCCGGTAGTGTTAACCCAATATATTTCGAAGTCAAAGTAATTTTCTGTATAGTGAGTTAACGAAGTGATGCACATACAGGAAGTATATGAGAATCGTCCTACGAGTTCCTATCCAGATTACCGAACAGTGAGATATTATGAGAAAATATAATTTTACTTATTAGCCTTCTAACAGAACTATTTCTATGTATAAATGTAAATTTCTGTACGTGTACAGATTTATGTTCGTTTGTGATTAACACGTCGTAGAAACGATATGCAAATATAGTTACCATAAATTGTACGTGTAATGCATTATGCATGAATTTTGAATGAGTTTCATACATTATAAGTACAGACATCTTTGTTTAATATTTATTTTTTATCTTATTAGATAAATCACGTTCTCGCTGACAATTCTATATAGCAACATGTAATTTTCAAAGAAACTGTTGAATACTATTCTTCTCTATCTTATTTCTTTGTATCGTCTATAATCAGATGGCTCTTCCTGCACGTAAATATCTCTTTTTTAATACGTTTTAATTGCGTCATTTATTATATAACTCACAATGTAGATACGAAACCTCGTGATTGTTTCGTAAAGTTACTCGATGGCTCTTTTCATTTTTCAGACAGCGTTAACGAACCCGCCGACTTCGACACAGCCATATCCACAACCGGTAAGATCTCTTAATGCCATTACAAATACATAACAATTTTTATTATTTTATTTTATTTCCTTATCTCAGGATATGGATTATTTAATGTGCTGCTGCTACTGGCGGTATTGCCAATTGCGTGGACTGCCGTGTTTGATACTACTTCTGGCGGATTCATCTTGGCACAAGCCGAATATGATTTCGAGCTTACGTTTTTTCGCAAAGGCATGCTCGTTGCGTTTCCTTACATAGGTATGAAATTTAAATTGAGTTCGAAATAATCGTAGTAACATAAATTTAATAATAATAATCTATAGAATTATAATTAAAAAAAAATTATTGTATAAAAAATATTATAGTACTTTAACATTATAAAATTTAATCTTTTTTAAAACTCTTTTAAACAATTAAATATTAATATTATTAGTAAATGTTTATCTTTACAAAGTCAGCTCCAAATGACTTACGACTGATCTTGATATGGACTTTGATCGTCAAGAAAAACGTTGACCTCTTCCGTTTATTAAGAAGTTATTAGCAAATAAAAGTTAATAACCAATATAATTAGAAACGAGACTATTTATATTAAAACTTGAAATACGAAGCGCCTTATCGGTCCGAGTGATATTGAACTACTATATAATATACATTCATTTAAATTGAATTAATTTTCAAAAAGTTAATAAATAATATAAAGATAGTGTTTAATTCTCTAATTAGAATTTTATTATATATATTATTGTATATAAATACAAATATCATATTATTCGCATATTTAAGTGAATATTTAAACGGGAAGGTGTAGAACTATCTAATTATAGACCTTGTTTTGCATTCTATAAGTAAGAGATGATGTGGAGTGCAGTCACTCATTTTGCGTAAAAAATTGAAAGCTCATGTGACACCGTACAATTTTAGATCTCGTTTCGCATTGCAGGAAGCGATGTGGAGTGGACTTCATTTTGCATTGCGAAGCAAACGTGTGGGTGGAAGGTACCACTCATTTGAAAGATATAATCTAACGTAAACTCAATTTTAAAATTGGATTTGGGTTATATCTTTCGAATGCAGCCCAAAATATTAAAATGTACTTTCCAACGCGAAGCGAAATCCATCTCACACTGTCCGCCCTCTGCCTTCAGTGCGAAACAAGGTCGACAATTGTACGGTTTCACATGTTTTTAGCTTTCCACTCTAAACGAGATCCACCTCACACCACCTCTTGCCTACAGTGCGAAACGAGGTCTATAATTTAATGGTTCCGTCTCTCCCCCGCCCACACATTTATTTAAATACACAAAATTTGTGAATAATGTGATATCTGTATTAAGTATTGTAAAATTCGAATTATAGAGTTAAATGCATCTTTATATTGTCAGTTTTATTTGTTAATAATTTTTCAATAAGCAATGAGCGATGAGAAAGATTAATAATCTTGTCCTCTTTAAAATTAACCTCAAAGTCGATCAAAAGTCATTTGGGACTGACTGTGTAAAGGTAAATATTTACCACATTATTATTGGACACATCATTGTCATATTACAGATTCTTTATTGCAATTAGTTCAATTTATTTATAATCCTATAAGAGAATCTCCTATAAGAGAATCTCCTATAAGGGAATCCTCCAAGAAGAGAATTTTCTTTTAAAATTTAACTTGAAAATATGGTAGTTATGGTACAATATAATACTTAAAAGATTTTTATCATGCACTTTAGTAAAATTAATCAAACTTATTTTATACAACATTGTAGTTTTATTAATGAATGAGAGAGAGAGAGAGAGAGAGAGAGAGAGTTACATTAAAATTCTTCGAAATACAATATTGTTTTCAGGGTAAACTCTAAAAAAAAATTCTCTCCGTGTACCTGCATTAAAATATTATCTTATAACCTCTTCAATTTATATGAACTATTATAATATATTGATTTTTTTTGTAGGTATGACAACGACTGCTTTTATATGGGATTATATAACGCCCTACATAAGTATGAAAATATTGTTCATCTTCGCATTATTAGGTGATTCGATTTTGAACATTATAAGTAGTGGTGTACGGTCGTTCTACATATATCTACTAATGAAATTTATCAGCGGGATCTTGTAAGTACATGATTCTTTTGAGAAAATGATCAAGATTTTTTTTTCAGAAATATCTCTTAAAGCACAACTCTTTTTTGTTATCGTCTTACTCTGAGAAAAATATTTTAAATTTATTCGTGTTAAATATTTTGGCAAATATATAGAATTCTTTATGAAATTTCTATTCTGATTAACAGAATAATATTTTTAGAATAATACTTCTTGTTATATGTTAGTCAAAATCTGTTCTCCCGAAAATCTCGAGAATATTGTAAGTGTATCTTTTTAACCGTTCAAAGTTTATCGTGCAACTTCCTCCTCTCGCAATCTTACACCCGATAAGATATAACACGCGTGCATCTATGATTTATAGCGCAGGCGGCCCGTTGGCGATGGTGATGACGTACCTGATGGAATTCCATTCGGCAAGGTATAAACCCCGTTTCACCACATGGACGGGATTTCTCTTCGCCATAGCGAACATCATACCAGCAGGTAAACACGCGATCGCGCAATATCCTTTAATCGTACTTATCAATTACAACGTATTGCTCGCAAAAACAAGTAAAAGATGCATGTAAAGATATATTAAAAGTTAAATCTGACAATTGTAAGTTGAAAAAACATGTTTTTAATATAATTGTAAAATATGTAAAATTTATTTACGTTCGCGCGATGAGCACCTACATAATTGAAATAGTTTGCCAATTACAATTATTATTAATGTTGCTTTATTTTTTCATGTACTACTGATCTGTAAAACGTAACTGTAATACGAGTATTTTGAGAGTGATTCATATGAAAAGGATTTAAAAACGAGATCTTGCTGTCGAGATTGCAAAACTAGTTTATTCGAAACTACATTACGTGTCACTATCACGATGTCCTGTGTGTAATAACCAGCAAACTTTACCTAACAATATGTACGATGAATCACATTGGCACCAAATAATTTCAGTGAATACGCGAACTACCGAAATTGTATAAAGCCATGAAAAATGAATAAATAATTTTTTACTAAAGGACTAATTTTCTGTATGATTAAGACTTCTCATTATCACCTGTCATAAACGAGACAAAGTGACAGATCGAAAAGTCAAAAGCTTGTTCAATTATACTTCCCAGTAGAAGAAAATTAATGAAGACAACATATTATTATAGATTTATTCTAATAATTAAACGTACAACTTCACAGTTATTGGCTTCACGATATTACCGTTAGACTGGCACATTGATATCCTTGGCCAAGACTACGATGCTTGGCGTATATACCTACTGATCTGTTCAATACCACCCGTCGTCGGCCTCGTGACGGCGACCATGTTGCCGGAAAGCCCTAAGTATCTCGTGGCAACTGGCAGGTCAGATGCTGCCTTGAAATTGCTTAGGAGGATGTATTGTATGAACACTCGCCAACCTGCGGATACGTTCCCGGTAAGTCGAATAACGTGTGAAACGATGTAACTTTTATTTCTATATTTCTTAGTTTTCTCTATACTTTTATCCTTTTATCCTTTCCAAATTGAGCCATCCATTTCTTAAGCCAAAACATACACTAAAACTTAATTTAAAAAGTTGGATCTCGTAGATTTTTCGACTTTTATCTTCGATATTTTTCAAGTAAACATTGCTGCACTTGTTATTGACCGGTTTTTTGGCAGAACACAAAGCAAGATACATATTTCCGTTTTAACTCGGGCAACGAGACAATATTGCATTATTCGGGCATTATTAACTTTTTACCAGCTTATCGAGCAAAACTCGTTGTTTCGGGCTCTAACAAATGACCGGGAGATATCCTCCGCGATTTCATAGCGCCTCGGCTAGATACAAACGACACATTTTATTTACGGCACGTCCGCAGAGAAGAGAAAAAGAGCGAGAAAGCGAAGTAAAGCGGAAACGGATGTGGAGAAAGGCGCAAATCGTATTTTCCAGGCGAATGAAGGTAGGGTCGGTACTGGGCGTTACAACACACACCCCTCAGCGAATTTAAATTTTGCGCTTCTTTTTATCGCGAAACCTTTGGACAATAAATCACCATTTCACAGATCTATTTATTCAGATCTTGATAATGAAAACAATGATAAATTTATACGGTTCATGCTTTATGTATCATACACACTTATACATATATTTCTCCCTATCTTATACTATATGTCTGTGCCTTTCGTATTTTATACCGCTCTTGCCACTGCATTTAGATAGCGGTGCACAAATCGGACGCATAATTCACTCGGTGAGCTGAGAAAAGGGGTGCCTTTCATCGTCGCCCTCTTCTCGTTGTAGATAAAAGCGCTGTTCGTTCGGCAAAAGACGCAATTGGCGCGTCCCATGCTCAAGGAGAGCGTCGAAAGAATGCGCATCTCGTTGTACAACACGAAGATGCTACTGGCGAGTCATCTGCCCGCTTTCTGCTTCGTAAGTTTCCTCCAATTTGGAAGTATGCTCGGGTAAGTTTGGATAAGTCGCGGCGCCACTGAACGCTTCTCGATACGATAATATTCGAAAGCAATGACAAATACTGTTCGATTGCGTAGATTTCACATAATGAGACTGTGGGTACCGCATCTTTTTGTTATTATCAGCAACTTTGACGAGGAAAATTGGACACCGAAGGAAAGGCAGCCAACTTTCTGTGAGCTGTTGGACCCTCACGTGGCTCTACCGGGCAGGCAATATTTAAATTGTTCGAACTTTGACGATGTATTTTTCAGGGTTGGTAAAATCGCACAACATCAAAAGGCAATCTGTTATTAATCTAATTATCGTCAAATGAATATTAAAATATTAATTTTAGCATAAAACTTCAATATTTTTAATTAACAAGTAACTAAACTGATCGTTGATTAACCGTAAACTACGAGCCTCATTAATTATTTTCTGCAATAGAATTTATATAATAGCAATTAAAGCGCCTTAATGCTTTTCAGTGGACCGTCTATCCTGTGATTTATCAAAATTCCAGCGTCATCGCATTGTCTGCAGTTATATTTTCATTTCTCACTGGATTCATAATGACTACTAAACTTCGAAAACAAATCATAATGAGTAAGATATATCGTCACATTTATTGTATAAAATTTAAAGCTATCTCATCTAACTTTGTTAAATAAATTAATATAAATTAT
>NW_017305397.1:567013-570600 GCF_001594115.1 Trachymyrmex septentrionalis | reverse complement strand
TTTTTTTTTTTTAAATAAAACGACAATTTTCTTTGCGCATATTTTTTATATATACTATATAAAATTATATAATTATTTTTATATATTCTTCTTACACGTAGAAGAAGAAACGTGACTAAGAATTCTCTATGGAACAATTGTTTCGCGGAAATAATCCATAAATTAACGGATACAGCACCATTGTTGCAGTCACGGCCCTCCTGATATCGGTGGCAAGCAGTTTCGGAATAAATTGGGCGCAGTCTCCACCGTATATGCTGACGCTGGCGGCGGCGGTTATCGTGACGACAAGAATAGCGGGTAATATCGTTACCGCAGTGAATGTCGACGTTATTCCCGTCCCATTAAGGTAATGCCGCGCGAATATATAAGCGTATCTCTTTGACGCGCGCGACCGTATCTTCCGCACTCTCGCCCGCGCATCCCTGTGTAATTCCAGCTGAGGAATTAATTGCGCCACGTGCAACCACGTGGCAGATGGCGAGTGCGCGAACAGTAACTATTTCAGTAACTTATCGAGCGCAATTCTCAATTCGCCACTTATTATCGTCCATGTCCGTTAACGCGAGAAACGGAGGTACATCGTCGCAAAAGATAAATATAATCGGTCGACAAAAACTAATCTTTTTGTTGCAGAGATACGAGCATCAATATCCTTACGACCATTGGAAATGTTGCCGCTATTGTGGGAAATCTGATTTTCTCCGCGCTTCTGGAGACTGAGTGCCTTACCGCTTTCATAGGAATGGGTTGTTTCTTCTCCGGTACGCGATTAATGCTACGCGTGACAGTTTAATCCTCTTGATATGAAGCGTGTCAAATAAGATATTATATTTTAAAAGTGTTTTCAAGATTGATCAAATTATTATCTCAAAATCACTTCTTATCTACAAGCTAATTTAATTTATAATGATAGATTTAATGTATATTAAGCTATCAAATGATCAATATATCAAATTATATAAGACTGCCACAAATTTCAAAAACTACTGTTATAAACGCTCAAACATATTTTATATATACAATAGATTGAGTGACTCTCTTAATTAGATAATTAAAATTAATCCTAACTTTTTGATAAAGCGTAATTTATTTTTTTTTCTATCGTATTTTTTTCAGTCTGCCTCTGCATATCTTTAGTCTTTCCGCAATCTGTGAAAGAATCGCCAGCGAAACCTACTGAAGTTAGTACAAAATCGTGAAGAGCGCAATACGCAAATACTTCGAAATCACCCGCATACTCACAGAATTAAAAATTCAATTAAATGTGTAGTTGCTTAAAAAAGCTCTAGGCTGTGATATTTATCTAAAACAATTTGGCGGGAAAAATTTTTTTTAAGTATAAAAAATGTAATGCTAAGTAAATCTGTCTTCCTTAAAAGTAGATGCAATATAATTTTTTAGAATTCTATAACTATCTCTTTTTTATTCTTTCCTAATGCTTCTCAGCTGAACAACGCGATATATTTTTAATGACTCACAATAAAACAAGTACTTCCGACTTATATGAAAACGCATCGTGTATGGGGTATTCAAAAATCTTTTCTGACGAAAAGTTCCTGACGTTACGACAGTAATTTATCTTCGTAAAAGTTTATAGCATCAGAAACAAGAAACGTAGATGTGAATATTACTTTTTACGATTATGAAAATATTGTCTAGTGCAGAATAGCGTCATTAATCTTTATAACCATCTTGAATCACCTTCGTTATATGTATGTAATACGCACTTTATAATGTACTTCTTAAAACATCGTTATATTCGTTGACCCGAAAATAATCTTTAATGCACGATAAAAGTACCATGAAATTATTTATTTATTCCCTCCACGTCATTCTATGTTTCAATATATAATTACATTTTATGAGCAGATCAGGAACGATCTAATTTTATTCACATTTTACATCTTTTTATTCACAAATTTTACATATTTGGCTTAAATTGTTTTTCATCCATGGGATTTAGAAGATTACATTTAAATTGGAAAGTATTTTGTGCTTCCAATTTGTTTGGAATTATTCACAATTTCAGGTTGTAACGAGACTAGTAACGAGACTTACGGCAACCTATGTGAATATTACGTCGTCGCAGATAGCGACGTTGATTACGTGTAAGCTGTGAGATACTACCGCGGACAGTCGCGGTTATCGAAAGTTATCCGACGCGATAGTTAATTAGCTAGTTGTGCAGGGAAACTGGCCGAGGGGCAAATTCACCGTAAAGTTTACCTTTCCCGAATATGCATGAGGGAACCATATAGCGCATGCTTATTGCCATAGCGGCGGCAAGGCGAGAGTTACTCCGCTGGAGCTGCACTTCTCGGTTTTGCTCGTAGCATAAACATCCGAACTTGTACGCGGTTTCCTCCGGTTTGGCGCAATCGTACGATATATAGGCCAGCCTGCCGCCGCCACCGCGGAATTAACGTAAGCCGTACAGTTATTCGTCACTTAACCCTTTCGGGATAACTCCGGGGATAACGCGGTCCCAAAGAATGTTTAATGCTACCCAGGGATTAAGAGCTTTCCGTACGTTTCTGGCTTACACGTCGAGTGTTGTCTCAAGGATCAAAATTCAAATAATTGTAATATGTCGAAAGAGCGATACGTTATCTGTGAAAATTCAAGTTTTGTAAGCAGTAAGATTTTATGAAATTATATCTAATAATAATATAAATATATTATATATATGAATTTATATATAAAATTGAGTAGTAATAATTATAATTATATAAATGCTAAATATACAATTATTAATTATTTCTGAAAATGTATCATACATTTAACCCATTATTCTATTTAAAAATAAAATTAATGCGTTATTATCTGATCATACAATACAAAATTGACATAAACGCCAGGATTTCAGGTTATTTGAAAATTCACAAATTTGTCTGGCGGTCTATGCGGTAGACAATAATTTCATGATTTATTTTATGGGATTATATACCGAACGATACGTATGTGAAACGACTCTCATTCCGAGCCATTATTTAAACAAGTCCACGCATCATCGATCACTTCAGCAATTTTATCTTCGATTTAATCTCTGTTGCGTTTAATATGAGTTATTCATTTTGAGTCATGTAATAGTCATGATGTCTCATTAATATTTTATCACGATAAATATCGCGGTTGCTTTATTAAATGCGTTAATTAAAGGCAAACATATCGCGAATGAAGATGTTGTACATTAGCTGCGATACAAATTGGTTAGCCTGTGATGTTATGATTTGAGTAAAATAAATATTTTGTGTTTCGCAAATTAAACGATTCATAGAGTATAATATGGATAAATCGTTGTGAGTTCAACAATTGTATGTATCGAATTGGCTTTATAAATTTTAGATTGAAGTAACTTAAAAATTTTTTGTACTATTATAGATACTATTTTTTCAATTGAAAGATATAAATAAAAAATAAACTTCAGCATTCGCAATTCAGCTGCATCAATATTAAATATCATGTATACATATCCTGTTTTTACTATTATTATTTCGATTCTTCTTAGTATTCTTGATAAGTTGAATTGCATCTTAATTTGAATTTTTTTCAAGTAATCATATTTTTATTCATAAAATCGCGTA
>NW_017305397.1:559002-566913 GCF_001594115.1 Trachymyrmex septentrionalis | reverse complement strand
ATAAGTTGAATTGCATCTTAATTTGAATTTTTTTCAAGTAATCATACTTTTATTCATAAAATCGCGTGTATCTAAGTATATATAATGCACAAAAATAAATGTTCGCAATGTATCTATTATATTCGTATCCGTAGAAAATCTAAATGATTATGCGAATCATGCGAATCATTCCTAGGCAAAGAACGCACTTTTCGTGCCCTCTGATCGGATCGATGCTAAAAATTATCAGTTCTCGGCATATATACTTCATGGATGATGTAATGAAATACCTCGAGTAGGTATTCCCTATTTTCGAACATTACATAATAGTTGATACCTTTGTGTTATCGATTGAGTAAAAGTGCCGAGCACTGATACCTTATCCACTTGCAGCCATTTTATCGACTGCCATGCATGATATATTCATGTTTACTGACTGTGGATTCTCCTGTTTTCTGAAAAAGTAGTTTTTGTGAAACAGTTTGACCCTCAAATGCATATGTAGAATTAATTTTATCTCAGTGAACAATAAATTAAAAAACATTTATAAAATTAGAGATACACTAAAATTAGGAATTTTAATGTAGTATTAAATAACCAAGTTCGTCTAGCGTTATTCTCGTACATAAATTGCGTAAAAATAGTGAAGATAATTAATATATTATAATTATATATTTTTGAAAAATATTCTACTTCTCAAATAGCAAAGTTTAATATATCTAATCTAATACAATTTATCATATATGTAAAAATTTTCCATTTGCTCCAAAGTAAAATGTACAGTTGCCGTGGTAAAAGCATGAACATGAGTAAATATTCCTCGTTGACAAAACATCAGAGCAAAATACATGCAAAAACTACAACTATAATATACTAGAGCCATAAACTGCATTTTAATTTTCGCTGAAACATTCACGAGACTTGTAAGACGTATATATTATATTATCCTCTTTTTTTCAACTTCTTCAATCTTCCTTAGCAGAAGAAGAGAAAAGAAAGGGGAAGAAAGAGAATTTGTAATATAATTCTCGTAGTAAAGAGTGCTGTTTAGCACCTGCATCAATGCCAAGTTGAGTGCAAGTCAACCCTTTCATCATGCTGCCTCCTGTAGTAAACTAAGCAAGTAGATGAGAAATAACTCGAAGCTGACACGGTGATTTATCTCGTCAGAATTTTTTCACGCAGAAAAAAGTTTTTATGAAACGAGTAATACTTCATTCTCGCGATCGAGCTTCCCGCAACTTGCCCGAGAAGCGTTCGAGAATGAAAACTTTACAACTAGTTATATATAAATTTTTTATTCAATTTATTGTCTTTCGCTGATCCTCTACAAACGCAGTTTTCGCAGTTTGCACGTATAATAAACTGCATATTCGGAGCAACAAGTTTAAAAATCTTAATTACACTTTTTTTCTTGTATCAATCTTAATAAATAATGATATTTACATATAATTTTTGAAAACTTCTCATTCTTAAAGCTTTAAAAATGTTAACTTATAAAATATCAGATACTTTTATAAAATTCTCGTTCCTATTTACTATAATTTTATTTATCATTTATTTAGCATGCACTGCACTTTACTACGCAATCGCGTTATAACAAACAAGCAAGCCAAAATGCGAGTCGAATAATTTCCTTTTCATTTCACAAAAGTTTCAGCCTCTTTACGCTACGTCGGACTGCATTCATGCACATTCTTAAAGTACGCGATCTTGCAGTCCCCTCGATCATGAAATGAAGTCCGTTATCCGCGGTAGAATCTGGCATTAAGCTTGGCACCCCCGAACCCATTTCGTCATGAATAATTCATTGTGTGCAACGCGCGTCCGAAACAATGCATACAGACGCGATCGACAAACCTCGTCATTTGGGAAATTAGCATTTTTATTCTGCGGTGCAGATGCAGACGGTCCTTCGCGTAACAACAGTTCGTCTGCGACTAATCGATCCCGAGTTTTGCACGATTTAATCACAATGATACGGTAAACTCGTCTCATGACAAAGACGATCCATAGGGGATCATTTCCTGATGATATGACATCGTGACGCGTATGCTGACGTTCCACGTTGCTTATCGCCAATCAACTCTATACATGCCGACGATTCCATCCCGTAGAGTTTCCTTAAGCTCCAATTATATTCGATCCTGCCACCGTGATTACACTCGCTGAGATGACGTGTATCACGTTATCATGCAAAAGACGTAGCAAATAAAAGTAGATTTCATAATCGATAATCTCGCGGCCGACAGCATTTCAATTTAAATAGTAAAAAAGAATATTACGCAAAAAGTACGATCTCTACAGTTAATTATATTTTCTAGTTCTATTATTAAAAAGTAGAGGTTTGATTAATCCTCAGTTAATTTTAATAATTAAATTTTAATCAATTTAATAAAGCGCGGATCCCCTCCCCCACCTAAAGAACGTTGAAATATGTCGACATAAAGGCGGAATGTAATAAAAGTATATAACAATATCGGAATCATCCCGACGTACGTGACGGCGAGCACAATTGAGCGTTTCCCGGCCGCACATTTACGAAATTCTGGGAATGCTGACAAATTAGAATACCGAGGTTCGTAGCTTACGTGCGTTTCCAATTCAGCCCTGTTGACATCTAATTTTGCGAATAATATTTGCTAATAAATTAAATATTATTTTTCTCCACGGATTATTGATTAACGTTGCTGAATATTCAAAAATTTCCCTCGCAACAACAATTAAATTAAATTGCAAAATGAAATTGCAAGATTAAAACGAGAGATCTGTATGTTAATTTTTCAAACACAATGTTACTACACTGAGTTACACGTGCCAAATCCCTTACAGATCATAAATGGAGCTGATACTTCCATGATTATTATGCGATATATAATATCTAACTTGTAAATGCTAATAATGGTTTAGCATTATAACAAAACAGCTGGTGATTCATCCTCTTCACACAAAATAGAATAACTCATGTATAAAGAATATATTAAAAAGGATTTAAATATTGGGAAAGTAGGCCAATTCATTAATGATATTAAAAAATCCATTATCGGGATGCAAGATATTATTTTTCTCAAAATTAACGAGTATATAACATCTTGAAAAATGACTGGATCCAAATAAAAAGAAAGAGAACTCAAAAAAATATTGCTCGGAAATTTCATTATGCACCTTTCAAACTTATACATTCTTTAACTCTTAGAGTTATTTGTAAACTTTCAGGATATACCTAATATTATTTCTTTAAACAAATGAATCATTTCTTTGGATTTTACATGGTTAAGTAAAACGATTTCTCTGAATAACGAGAAATAAATTCTCAATGCTCTGCCTCACATTTATAATTTTGATATTGTAACTTTTCGTTCGGGTTTTATACGTCAATTTGACAGAAAAAACTCTTGTGATGTTTGAAAAGGGATTTAACTCTTAATTCTACTCGCTTTGAGATATAATTTAAACAGTGAGAAAAAAGGTATTATCCGTGTATTAAATTTTACAAAATATTAGTATTTAATAATATTGAAATTTCGAAAGTACTTAAAGCTATTAATATAAATTAATATTCAATTCATTAAATTATATTGTAAATAAATATAATTATAATAAAACACGTAAAGAGTGATCATTTTTTCTCTAAATAATGGAATGTTCGCGGACTTATTTCAAGCATCAAAGGATTAATTTTCCTACTGTGAGTTGCTATGAAAAAAATGCAGGAAACCACTCTTCTCAGGGGATGATTCCGCTACTCTGACTCATCGGGATTTCCCGGTCTAGACAACGAGAACTCGCATCTTCCGCTGGGACATTTCGTCGAATACAGGGAAGCAATAGCATGTGACATCATCAGTATTGCAGCCATATCGATAAATCACAGACTGCCAGTCACAGACTCAAGGCAAGCATCGTTATTCATCTCATTTGCCTAATAATGCGTAACGTATACTCGAATCAAATTTCCATCAATAAACATAATTTTTCATATCACACAATATAGTTAAACAAATTGTTCCACGAAACAGATACTCCGAAATACAGCAAAAATAAGACTCTGCGAGGAGAAAATTATCGACAAAAATCATACTGCTTAACAAAAAAATGACTTTTCAAACACTGAAACGGAACTAGTTCACTTTCTGCAGTTTTTTGCTTGCTAAATACAAGTGCGCAAATTGCTCCATCATGTCACAATTTTGAGAAATGTGTAATTTTGAAATTGCAAAGAAGGGCTATTTTCATCATATATTTTATCATATATTTTATAACTACAATATATGACATGCTAAAGAAGATTTATTGCAATTAACTCTATATATTGTTAAGATTTTCAGCTTTTAAAGGTAAATCGTTAATGATTTAATTCCAAGTTTTTCTGCAATAAACTCCACATTTAACCATGCATACCTTATTAACCATAGCTAACACTGGAGAATCCTTTTGAGGGTCGATAGTTCTAACTACGCTTAATTTTAATTACAATAAAACTTATTCAGCATACCACATATCGTAGTTATAACATGACAAAATACGTAAAAATAATCCTTTTTGCAACTTTAATTTAACTGCAAATTGTAACATAATGAAGCAAGTCAGTAACCGAATTAGTATTAAGTCTCCAAAAAAACTATTATATAACACTAAAATAACTAGCCTCGTTTTTTTAATAATGTAATATATTTGTAAAATTAAACAAAGTAAAAAAATAACAAAATAAAAAATAACAAAAATTACTTTCTTTCGTGGTGAAGTACATAACGTACGATAATTTGTCAAAAGTAGTTAGACAAAGTTCGTAGAAGAATTAAAGCTTGATATATGCAGGAGAAATGTCCTGTTTATCTTCGCAAGCTCGTCGTACGGAGTAGCGTAAAACATAGTAATTAGTTTAGTGTGGTAATTAACGTTCCTCAATAATTTGCATCCACCCTATATATTCACAACAATCGAGATTAGCGAGACTAACGACCTCCCGACTGCTTGTAACAATGCGCAAAAAAATTCGTTTGCTTTTTTGTTCTGAGTGGCATCAATTTATAATGGCATATTTTTCACGTTCGTTAAACGAACGAAAAGCTTACAAATATCATAATAGAAAAGTAAAAGATTCCGCGAAAATATTTATTCATCAAAAACTATATTCAATATTACGAATAGACATTGCTGAAGAGAGCAATTAAGATATAATGAGAGAAAAGAAGAGAGAATCATTCTGTAAATATCGATTTTTCTACAAGTCGGATGTGCTCGCGGAATGAATCACAAAAATAAACGAACGAACAACCTTTTAGAAGTTTTAAATCCGTTAACGCACAAGAAATTTCTGCTTTAAAACAAAAACTGAAGATAAAATGTATGCATATGGTCCATTATATGTATAAAAGTTAATATACTTGAAAAGTATTCTACAATAATCATACATTTTTTTCGAATAACGGAAACCAAAACAAATCGTTATTATATCAAGAAATTTAAAAAATTAAAAGAATGAACGTAATTAATATTTTTAATATAAAAAAAAGTCAGGTAGTATATCATAGATACTTTAAGTTTTTTCAAGATTTTATTTTGTCGAATAGCAAAAATTAAACATAATATATATAATATAAAATATTATTCTTATAGCACAAAACTCGTTTATTGTATTTTTCTAAAAACGAACATAGCTAATTGTAAGATTTTTTAATTTTTAAATGCCATTAAATTTTACAGTTTTTGAAAATTGGAGAATAGTATTGGACAGAAATATCTTATTATTTTTTTTCGCAAAAAAAAAACTTCATTCCTTTACTCATAAAAATCTTCGTCAGGTGCTCAAATAATTCAACTTTTGAAAACCAACATTAACATTATTATTTTTTTCTAAGATACATCAAGTATTGTAGTCTAAATTTTCATTTACTCATATAAAAGTTATAAATTTTTAACCGATATTACATTTTTTCAAAACTCTTATATTGCCGGTGCAGTTAATGATGTCATAAATAAGCATAGTTAAGTCCGTGACGGCGTAAACAGAAGTAACATAACAAAATGCACAATAATTCATAAACAACATTGCTTCTATTCTTTGAATATGGAGAAATCTCTCTCACGTGTAGATGGCCTTAAGTGCTACCATACTAATATTTTAAACAATCCTTCTATACCAGCCGCTGTCCAATATTATCCGACCTTTCTCTACTATTTTTAAGCTCATTTCCAATAAATTTTAATTAATCATTTGATAAAATAATTATAAAAAATTTGAAAGGGAGAATTTGTCGCAAAATTTGTTGCTGAATAAAACTGCATAATATTAAAAATTTGGTATGTTATATATATATATATATAAAAAATTTTCGTTCAGTTAAGATTTAAAACTCCGTTAAGATTAAAAATTAATCAGATAAACTCATTAATTCCTTGTAATTGCATTGATTAATTATAATCAAGCATAGTAGAAGGGAGAAATAACGTCGATGACTTTAATGGAAAAGCGATTGCTCTTCAAGGACATTCCAAGCAAGCGCACACCGAGACTTCGCGTGTGCTTCGTTATATACGATAATGTTGGTCAACGAACCCTCCTAGCGATAACGGTGGATCAATTGAAATGCACCCCTCGCGCGCGCTATTCCAAGCTGGCCATTACTGCGATGCAAGGGGCACTCCATTTTCTTACTCGAAACATGTCTCTCGAATGTAGGATTCCTTCGAGCTGAAGTATATAAACTCGGAAATATATAAACTCTTCGATACGCGTAATCCAAGATGACGTAAACAGTTCGAGTAAGATTTATATTTCATCTGTTATGATTATATTGCGAAAATACTTGAGTTATTTTTCACAAACATTGCTTACATTTTACAAAAAGTATGATGTAATCTTGTGGCAAGAATCATATGAAAATGTGCGGATTACGTGAGATGAGGACTATAATCTCTTGACTAATCTAACAAGGGTAACGTTGAATATACAGCCAATCAACCACATCACTTTTCTCTGCAGGGCACGACTACGTTTAATGTACGGAGAATTTATTAATCAATATATATAGATATTTGTTAATTCACAAAAATACTAAAAATTAAATTAAATTACAAATACTGAAAGAAAATTTTTATTTTTCGCCAACTTATCGAAACTTTAAAATTATAGAAAACCTAATCGTTTAATACTCTCTAGTAAATTATATTTTCGATAAGTCCTATCTCGAGTGAAATTGAAAGTCTGGGAGATATGATGAAAATCGAAAGCTTGTGACTTGACCAGCCGTAATACCAGATGGCAAACAACGTTACCAAGCTACAATCTACGCGATTGTTTCACGAGGTAAATTTTATCTTTACTGCAGCGTGCATACAGATAAAAATTTCACGATGATCGTCAGCGTCCCACTTGTGGAAAGATAGAAGTGCGATAATGTACCCAGTATCCATTATATCGAGCACTCTCATCGATGTCACGACAAATAAAATGTTATGATCGCTATATCGATTAATAAACGAGCTCATGTTGTACTTTGCGATTGTATGGATGCTGGGCATAACTTCCGAAATATTGCATACAATGGATCAAGAAAGCAAATAATTCTTAGAATCAACTGCTCGACTTAAACAATAAACGCACTAAAATTTCTGAATCTTGATATAACAAAAAATGGAAAAAAATTTAATTAAATATTTTCTAATCGTTATAATTTTAAATATTAGGTTTAAAACATATAGATAATATTAAAAAGGTAATTACATTGTTAAAAACTAAATGTTAATTTTAATTTAAAAACGTATAATGGACTTTCTAAGGTATGCAAAAATGTTAAAATTAACATTTTTATATACATACATCATGCTGCAATGCAGTCATATAAAATAAACACGTAGCAAGAATCATAAAAACGTGTGGATTACGCGTGGGGACTCTAATTTCTTGACTATATTTATTAAATTATATTT
>NW_017305397.1:549360-558902 GCF_001594115.1 Trachymyrmex septentrionalis | reverse complement strand
AATTATATTTATTAAATTATATATATTAAATTAAATTTATTAAATTATACTTTTTAAATTATATCTATTAAATTATACTTATTAAATTATATCTATTCTGTTCTAACAAGAGTAGCGTTGAATATAGAGCCAATCAACTATCACTTTTCTCTGCAGGATACGACTACGTTTAATGTATGGAAAATTTGTTAATCAATGTATATATTTTTGTCAATTCACAAATATCAAAAATTAAATTAAATTACATTAAATTAAATAAAATTAGAATAGAATATTATTTCTATTAAAAAAATATTTTTATTAATGATTTTAGAATTAAAAGAGAACCACGAAACTTTTTCTAAATAATAAAACAAATTGTAAAAAATGTTTAATTTAAAAAAAAATGCGTGTCTTCTGCACAAATTGTGTATAATATTATTTATTTTTAATGTACTGTCATTTTTATAGTTCGTTAAATTAAACTGTGTTACATAAAATATGTGATAATATAAAATGTTTAATAATAACAAAAAATTGGATTAATAAATTAAATTGGATTAATAAATTACCAAGATACAATTTTTATTTTCTCCAAAAATTTTCCAACATTGCGTCAATCAAATTTTATTAAAGAAAAATATCAATCTTATTTTTTTTAAGAATAAAATATATACATTAATAAATCGCCTTTATTCATAGTTTTGAATTGTGAATATTAATAACAAGATGCGTATCGTGAATGCAAAGCAAAATATATCATTCAAAGGTCACCAGCGACGACTTTGTTGCGTAAACCGTAAATCATATGCTGGACATTTGTTTCTGATGCTCCGATCGATTTAACTTTTTGTGAACTTCGCGAACAAGCAATTTTCGCTAAAACAAGCGGAAACTACAGTGACGTCTTGAGCATACAAAAATAAGAAAGAAGTATCCCCTAGCATCAATCACAAACGATATAAAGAAATTTTCCTCAAGCTTTCAAAACCAATAACATTGGAGAAAATATTTGAATTATAATTTTAGTTTTTTTTTTAAATTTGTTATTTATTTTTGCCGTAAACTTATTACTTATTGTTTTTTTAAATATTTAAAAATAAAACTTTAAATAAATAAGTTTTTAAAATAAAATAATTATTTTAATATAATAAAAGGAATAATAATAACTTATGCCATTAATAATTCATATAATTACTAGAATTATTTTCATATTCAAGGGATCCTCAAAAATATGAAGACGATACTGAGCAAGAAGAAGCATTTAGTTAATGTATTCGTCGACAAGAAAGTCGCTAAATCATAAAGACGCCTCCTCCATCGCGAATGAAACGTACGTGAGACTGAAAAAACGTCGGCGTCGTGCTCTAAATCAAACGCATGTCACTCGCCTAACCTCGTCCTAAGAAAAATAAGGGAGAAACGCACGGCGACATTCCCCTAACTATATGCTAGACAATAAAGGAGTACTATAACATCTACAATTCTACAAAGCACCCTCCTGTTTACGAGAAGCAAGTAGAAAGCAGAAAACTCGCCAAATCAATGTTCTAGCCGAAGATTAGAGCAAAGACTAATTGTCATGTATAATAACTGTCATAAATTAATAATATAATGTATTTAAAAAAGGACAAAGTAAATATAAATATTTAAATATTTTAGATATTTCTAAAATCATAAATAATATAGTCATATTCAGAACGTGCTTTTATCGATAAATACACGCTTTTATGTCTGAAATTCCATAGTATACATAATATGTACGTTAAATATGTACGTTAAATATGCGCTAATGTTGTAAAAACTCATTCTAAATATGGGCTTTAATCTAAATTTGTAATAATCTAATATTTTACGCTTTTTATACAAATAATTAAATATGAATGATTCGTAATTCATTATAATAAGATAATAAATGTATCTAAGATATCTTCCTACTGTGTATTCTTGCCTTCATGTATATAAATTCAATCTAAATTATTGTTCCTGCTATAAACTTCTTTATCTAAAAATATATACGAGTTATCTTATTTAGACGTTTATTAATATAAAAGATTTAATTATTTTTAGTACGTTTTTCATACTATTATCATTACATAAAATTGTTCATTATTTCATAAAATTATTTCTTAAAAATATCGCGCTTACAAAATTTAATTAATTTATTATTTAATAAATTTTTTATTTCAATTCTTATTTAATTAATTAAACAATAATATAATAATATAATTTATTTCTTATTTAATTAATTTTTTATTTCAATTCTTATTTAATTTTATTTATATTCGATCATCAAATTTTTTTTAATTTCTTAAAATGTTTTCACTACAGATTAAATTATTTCTGTTTCAAATCAAAGCTGTCGCTACTCAAATGCACTCGCACTTCGTAAAATCGCCGTCCCTCGAAATCGTTACTGCGTAGGTGCCACCGAGGTGGCAATAATCGAAATAGTCCTGAGTATAGTTCTGAACCTGTGAACGACGTGCAAAAGAGTCGCACCTATTCCCAGTGCGGCCATAGGGGATTCCCTCGGCATTGTCGCCCCACGTCACTCCGCACCGCTACAGCAGCCCCTTGGGTTCTTCGGGGGCGCGTGCGCACGCGTGGAAAATTGTGTCTGATAACGGCGGGTGTCCCGACGTCGTTTTAGTATTGGCCGCAACGCCGTAACGTCGCGACGTCTGGATACCGCCTTTTTTCCCTACGATATTTACGTCTCCAAACCGAAAACCGTCAAACGCGATATCGAAAAATGAGAAACCGATTTGACGCAGTAAGAAATAATCTCAATCATCCGGGATCGGTGTCACTTCGTATTACTCCGATTGTCACACAGCCACGGCCGGAAGTATAGCGGGCTTCGCGAGAAGGTATGATTGCTTGATGATAATCGACATTGTTTTAGTGGCATCGTTAACACTTTTCCTTTGACTTTGACACAAAAAGCATTGTGATAGTGTCCATTTTTATAAACGCGCAAATATATTTACGGGATATATCAGAAAGAAATTTATTTTGAGGTCTGATAGTCACTTAGACTGATCGGTCACTTAGAATAAAGATACAAGTATTTATTTATTTATTTATAAATAAATAAATAGAAACTTCATATTGTACAAAGTACATTAATTTAAAATGGAACGGAAATAATCGATAATATTACGAGATTTGAGACATATGTGGTGTATAATAAGTTTTTATGTAACAAAGCAATAACACTTTATTTTCTCTTTAACCCACAATTTATATATCTACAATATCGCTTGAAATCGTATACGGATTTATGTAGCCTCTTTTATTTCCAAAAGGATCGCCATTATTATCTTCCAAAATATTGACATTCCTTAGCGGGGCACTCTGTACAACTCTGCGTCAAAATGCAGAAAAAGTTTTACTCAATCTTTGCAAAAATTAATCCCAGTGATTCTATCCTTTTTCGCGAATTTTTATATCACATTTCACAACGAAACAATTATTTAATACGAGCCATACTTCGTTCGTCAACTATAATTTAATATTTTTTTACTTGACAGGAAGACGGATGTAACAAAACGCGGTGCATTTTGGCGAGAGAATAACTTCGCCGAATCAGTGCAACTCAAGTTGTAGTGACTACGATGTCAAAGTGATCTTTTGCAATTGATCGAACGACAGACGTGTGTCATCCATCATGCAGAGACCTGGATTGCAGTTCATGACTTTGCTGTTATTCTCCTTGATGGTGATAAGGATATCAGTGGTCTCAGGTACGTTCAAAAGAATTTTGTAAACATTAAGATAGATTTCATCTGTACGTCTTATAACGCAAACATCATCTTTCATTGTGACAAATTGAAGTAATTTTGCATTCGCCGTGATAAGTTCAGCTCAATGCAAGAAAGCTTTAAGATTATTTTATATCCATGCAAAAGTCTTTTAATTTTGACTACGTGGCCTTTAATAATTATTTATCGATTTTAGAAAACCTTTTGTTTGAAAAACAATTTATAATTGATCAAATAACAAAAGATAACACCTTGTGTTGGCCTATGTTGGCATTATACATACCATTAAAGATAACAAAGTTTTCGAAAAATCATCATTTTCGTGTGCAATTTATAAAAGCATCAAAAATAGTATAAAATACATTCGTAATTTATGGTTTAATATCATAACCAATAAATCCAATGTAACAAAAATGTTGACCGCCTTGTATTCGTTGATATCTTTTTCTAGCTAGATACTGCAACGTAGCCGTAATAATATAATTTTTAAAACAACAATAACAGACGATAGAATACAAACGATCTTTTATACTACGTTGGAACCGAAGTCGCACCAGATCCATAATTAATTAATTAACTCGCGCCGCCATTGTATGCTAAAATATCAATATCTTACATGCAATCCTATGCCGAAATGCTGTCACGCAATATTTGTTGGACGAAACGGCTGACGCATCAAAAATAATAAGCAGACGCGCCGTTATCGAATCTCATTAGATATAATACAGCCAATATTAACGGATACACTAAAGCTAATAAATGTTAATTATATACCACAACTTTCCGCGTTATGAATTCTTTTATAGAAACGTCCAACATTCCATCGACCAATGTTTCACGATAAACGCGAGAAAAAAATAATGAGCAAATTAATTTAGATATAAATAACAATTTTAATTTTACAGAAACAATCTCTGAATAATACTATCGCGGTTTCAGAATAATATCGTCGATAATGAGAATTTTGAGGGGTTAATGGCAATTATGTTGTATGAAGAAAAGCTTTAGATGGCAACTAAGTTGACCTAAGATCATTCTATATTAGACTAATCCCTAATTGGAGAGCGGGAATTGAGGGTATAGAATTAACCTTTGCAGGAGCGTAATTTTCCGTGTGGCAGATGCGCCACGTTTTCCTAATGCATCAATGCTGCCGCGCTCATCCAATTATTCCCGGCTTGTGCCGTTGGTAAACATTAGCGGAAACGAAAGGTTTTTTCCGCAACCCCATTGCGACTTCATAACAATCTGATAACATTATAATGTTACCGTTACAAATTGTAATTATAATAATATAAAATTGCGATACCGCAATGTGTGATGTGATAGTTATAACGTTGCGACATCGCGTGATGCAATAGTTATAATATTGAACAAAGCGTAAACTATACAGGAAGATAATATTACACTGATATTTTCAGCAATGCGCAAACCCAAGCTCGCATTTAGTTGTAAGCTTAACAAGTCACCGTTAAATTGCACCTCTTCACAACACCGGGAACAGATCTCTCCGAGCGGCTTTGCTCTAATTCAATTCTTACGCCGTACGCTTTACGGGATATATAGCATTGTATGTAATTTCCAGGAAGCGCAGCATGTCACGAGACAATGCGAGTTTCGTTAACGCGCAGGAGGCGGTAGGTACTCATAAACGCCACAAGTTACAGACAGGCCCCGTCCGTCGGTCTTTGCTCGACTTCTCACGCACGCGGGACTATCGATTTCGCGTACAGAGCCGCGCGAGCGCGAAAAAGGGTCTCGGGCAAGGGTGCATTGATAGGGGCTGACGATAACGCGTTCGCAGAAAGCAGCTCCAGGTGCAGGGTCGTTTCGCCCTAAGTCATCAAGTCTTCGCTATAAGTCACATTAGGCACGATATCTGAAATCTACGAAACTGTTCGAGCCTCAGAAAATAAGAACTAGCTAAAAAAAAAAATAAGAAATTTTCTTTTTTACAAAGAAAACCTACGAAATTTAATTTAATAAATTAAATTAAATATTAAATTATATTGTATTAGTTCAGAGTTTTTATGCATTTTTGTATAGTATTGATATAAAAGACTTCAAAGTATTGCGATAAAATAATTCTTCTATGACTATAAATTACTTACACATATAAAATTGCTAATTACTTTATATTTCATTAATCTTTAGAGAATGAAGGTTTATTTAATCTTACCGCTCTTTTTTTAAAATAAAATTTATTATAATTCATTATTTTACTATATTCCTTGCCTCAGAATATAACATTGTTCCAGCGTCACTTACTGACTTTCCCATTCTGTAGATTAATATATACTAGCATTATACCATTAATGTAATATGTCTAAATATTTTTTGTTCATAATGACATCAAAAGCAGCATTATAAAAATCTCTTTCTGCCATTTCTTTCGTGCAGTTTAATGTTTGATATAAAAGAGAGTACCACTTTATAAAGCCTGTTGGAGTGCCGTTGTGAAGTGCCGGCGGCGATTCTAGATCGAGCCTAAGAACACCAGGGCAAAAGTCGCGAACAGCGTATCTCTTTGAACGATTTCGTAACAATACTACGCAAAAGTTGACATTCGCGTTTCATCATGCGACGATCGTGCGGTGTCGCGTGCCAACCGCATATTCTCACGTGCACAGCTCCGATGAACTGCGAGAATCGATCCAGGCCTCTATACGATCGTATTTTTTGCCAACAATTCAGACCGATACTTCAGTTCTCAGTACGACCTATTACAATTATAATCTTTAAAAAATAATCATTTTTCAAACGTAGCTTTGGCATAATCCCAAAAATAAATCAAATAAACGATAGACTTGATGTTCCTCTAGATATCCAAAATATGTGTTACAAGAAAATATCTTCATATCTCCTTGCAACACATACCTTGGAACTAACTAGAAAAACATCAAGTATCTCTTAATATTTTTTTTTAAACAGGATTTGTATTTAAATAAACGAGATTTTTTTTTTAAATAAGGATTAAATAGTTTTACTAACTTTTTTAACTTATCATTATTTTTTAAAATTATCTTTATTAAAATATTATAAAATTTGCTTAAAATATAGAAGGGGCTCTACCGTACTCTCAAAAATCACGAACCTTTACAATCGCAAATGTTGTCCGGGCAACTGACGTCATAGTTTAAAGTTCAGAGTAATTAAACATTTTCCCATTGTTTAACTGCATTGTACGTAGACAATAAAAGTACGGCAATAAAACCTCGATTACGCGCAACGCAAGTTGAAAGGGGACCTTTTTCTTTGAATCAAACTCAATTTTCGAGATACCAAGCCTGCGTAGATGCAGACAGTATTTGATGTTATCGCACTATATCAAGGTTATCTGATGGTATTTGGTATCGACGGTTTCCCGCAGATGCGACTTTTTGCTCCTTTTCTTATCCTGGCCCCTGACGCATTAACGTAGAGGGAGGAGGATACGACGAGGGTAAACGCGACGGGGTTGGTCCCACCCCACGCAGCCCACGACGCTGTGCAGAACTCTAGCATGGCAAGGCTACGTCGGTTTATTGCTCGCGTCACGCTATCGCGTTTGCCGTCCGGCCAGGCAGCGAAATTCGGCATCGATTTCGGCATCGAAGAAAGTCACGTCGTGAGCTTCATTGACATTGAATGTGCCATTCAGTGGCAAGCTGCAACCTTGGCTGCGTTTCCGCTATCGCCATCGAGGTCATCATCGCGAAACTATAGTCGCTCCTTTTAACCAACGATCGCCGTTATTTTTGTCCAAGATATAATATAACAGACGTCCTAAAGTAATGAAAAGTCACGAGGCGACGAGACACCGCGTCATTTTAGGAAATTAATTATAAGATTAGCGAGGCTCATGCGAACGTGTAATTTAGCAACGCGAACACACGCGATCGAAATGCGCTGGACGACAGGAAGCTAAATGTGCGAAAGCTAATGATGTTCTGCAAGATACATAGGTGAAGAGGTGTGCATTTTTTAACGCCAAGTAGCGAGGCGAAGTAACAGAACGCTGAAGTAACGAGTGAACTGCTACGAGAAAACTGTAAAATATGTAGCACTCGGCGTACACAAGTGAGAAATATAAAACCTTAGCACGATACGATACGGGAGCCACGAAATATGGACAAGCGGATAAGTATACAGTTTCCGACGCAAAAAGATAGGCACAGCAAAGTTTGGTTGAGATAACTTATCGCGAAGGGATAACGTGTCGTGTTCGTGAAAGGAGGTATTAGCATTTCGCACGTCTTTCGATAAAAAATAGAGACCATCGTAATTTCACGCGACATTCTTCAACGTTCCTGGGTTTCTCCGAATTTTCAAGTAACGTGACGCACGCGATATTCGCACCGAAACTAGAACGAATAGATCGTACACACCACACGGTCCCGCCACACAATGGCGTCCACTGTTGACGGGATCCTGAAAGGGACCCTTCATGATACTATCGATAAAGCCCCGCGTGAAAGTTCGATAAGTACAAATCGTCGCGCACGACGTGAAACCTTTCGAAGCGCGCGCGTCATTCACGACCAACGTTTATCACCTCGCCGCAATAATGCTCTTTTATTTGCGGGACGAACTATATAGTATCCGCGATGGTCGTATCAACCTACTAAGTTGATCTAGGATCGATAATCGAAACTGTATGTAATGTCGACGATGAAGCGTCGCGTATGAATGTTAATCCGACGCGAACGACGCCTACGCGTCGGTATTTATGCGAGTAATTAATGAACGCTATCACATGCGGCAGTGGGCGATTGTAGAATAAAAACGACACGCGTCCAAGGCAATGCAAGCGTGAATCGTTAAATGTCATTTTGGAAAATATATCCGCAATGTTTTTGAGAAAATAATATCAGCGGGAACGTTAATTAAAATTAAATTGCGCGTTATAAATTGTAATGTATAGGAAGAGATAGAATTTGTGTCTCTTTATCAAATAAATATTTATTATTATTTAAATAAATTCCAATATGATTTACAGTAACATGTTTGAGGTAATTGAAGTACTTAACGATAGTTTCCCGCATGAATAATAATTCAATGACCGAATGTGCCGAACGTAGCGATAAACCATTTTCCGAAATAGGTAATTGAGTGACTCGAGAGCGATGGAAAAAATTTGATTGTACATTATCATTTGTGAGACCGATGCTTTACATTTACGCGTCAAGTCATCCTATACCATGAATAGTAATGAGACCGGCGAGACTTCCTATTAATGACGCGGCAGAACACGCAGCGGTGCAAAACGTCTGGCACGAGTCTTCTCGCCACAAAGTTACGGACTTCGTTCGCGGTAATACATTTCACGGTGAAGTTACAGTTACCAGATACCAGGTTCAAAAGGAAAAACTGTCTTTACTCTCTCGAATTAACTTTCTAAAGCGTGGGATCTCCGAGAATTTGTTAAGATTATTTCACCATTTAACTAGACTCGTAACTGTAAGATAATGAGCTGCTTACGTAAGAGCTACTCGTAAAAAAAAAAACAAATTAACACTGAAAAAGATTTCTAGTTGAAAATAGATGAATTTTCTCGTTAAATTTATTTCAGTTGAAATAAATTCTGATTGATATAATATTTCTGGTAAAATCTACTTATTTTTATCAGACTAATTATATCAATTAAAATTATTCTCGTAGATTTAACCAAAAAATTCTGATTCGTCCATTTTCCATCGAAATTACTATTTAATCCAATCAGACCATTTTCCTCAGTGAATGAAATGTATAAAAATAAAAAATCTATTTCTCTCGTAGTTTTTTACAGAAGCTATTTTGTAAGTAATATTATTGATG
>NW_017305397.1:543506-549260 GCF_001594115.1 Trachymyrmex septentrionalis | reverse complement strand
TAAAAATCTATTTCTCTCGTAGTTTTTTACAGAAGCTATTTTGTAATATTATTGATATCTACATTGAAAATTTCGAATTGCAAATCTCCTCACAATTTTGATAACAATCGAAAATTAATGCACGTCACAACTATGGAAACAGTTGAAAAATAGGAAAATCAAATATCGCGTGCTGCATCGAAATCGTTAATCAAGACGAGTCCTAAAAGCAGCCCTCACCCTCGTTACCCTCTAATCAAAGGGCGCGTGTGCATTATGCGCACGTAAGAATCGATTTTCAGCACCCGCCATTAGCCTGTGTAAGAAGGTATTGCTACGATCAAGTTTGCTTAATGGAAACTGCAGGTAAAAAGATACTTTGAAACTCGAATTTAAAGATATTTCAAGATTTAGTCTTAAAAAATGTATATACGGGAAATAATAAAACTTACAGAAAAATAAGATATAATTTTTAAAATTATTACAGTTCAACGTTCTTTCCCTCTTTTAATTCGATTTCTGCAGATCTATTTAAATTATATATCTCAAGACTATAGTTCAATCGATCCTAAATTACAAGTTTCAATTATAATTTGATCGATTTCCATGAAGCGAGTTTGATTGATAGAATGTTTCCTATATTGATCGCTTGCATTTTTAAGGATGAATGAAACAAGTAAATAACAATTCTGCAAGTATGAAATTTCCTGGAAACTACACGTTATTTTAGTGTCTCAACTGTTCTCGAGTGCTTTCTATGAATCATTGTCTGACAACTGTTCCCTCCCAGTGAAGAACTAATGGCCAGAAACAGCCAGAAAGGATTCAGGTCCTACAAGAAGGTGCATCAGAGTATCTAGTATATACGAAGTGTTCTAAATCGCACCTTTTCTCTGCGCAAAACTCAGTGTATTTTAACATGCTCCATTATCGCAGATAAATTGTCACAAAGTACACATCAAGTACATGTGTTGTTAACGGACGCGATTATTCCGCATTTTCACGAATTGTGTTTGATGCACGCAAATAACTAACGCGCATTAAATAATGCGAAAATGTTGTGTGGTAATTTAATCATGCGTTGAGTAAAAATTAGAATTCCGATGTGTGTGCGACATTTAATCAAATTAATAACTTTATTACGAAACAAATGTTGAAAAAACGTCTGGCAAATTACACTTTCGAGCGAAAAGTAGGCTAGGATTATTCACGTCACGAACGTATTTCCAGAAATATCTTTTATAATATTATATCTTTTATTTTACTGTTTCAAAATTATTCAGAGATATCACCGCTTTTTTTTTTTTTTTAGAAAAAAGAGCGAAGATTTAATTGGACAGATATAACGAAGTCAGACAAGTTTACCATTTTATCAAAAATTAAAAATTTAGCGATATCATCACATTGTGAAAACGTAAGTTAAAAAAATAACAGAGAAAATAACAATATCTTAAATGAAAAGAGTTTAAAGCAGATAATACTATTTTAAACGCAAATTAAAAATATTATTTTTACAAAATCAAATTTTACTAAATTAAAAGAAAATATTTTTTTTTAATTTTGTAAAATTTATAAATCATTTGTTTACAAATCATATGTTATACATTACTATTATATGTTTAAACTACATTTTGCAAATTCAATAGATAATTTAATAATACGGGCTAAAAAATAGCTTGAGTTAAAGTATTAGAGGAAAAGAACTGATAATTTAAAAAATGTAGGTAAATGAAAATAATTGTTTCACGACTATTATTATCGCCGCACACACAATGCGGATATATATATCGACCAGTATATGTGCACCGTTTGCGTTATGTACAAACGCACACATACACACATGCACGTATTTTATACAGGCGTAACAGAAAATAAAGCTCGAACCATTGTTTCGTAGCATGCAAATGCCTGACCTTAACCTCAACAATCCTATGCTTTTCCGCGTATTTCTAATCTTTCCTCATCAAACTCGCATCAAGCTCTGCAGGATTATTATCATATTTTTAACAGTACTCCGAAACGACAACTACTTTAATCCTATGTACATACATACATCCGTACAAGACATCGAGTACTTGTAAAATTGATCGCGGTATAAAAACACGAGGAGTTCCAAAGAAGATTCCATCGCGCGATTCCACCTTGGCCTTTATCGTGACATTTCACGAAATATAAAATTGTGCCATTTTCGCGACCACGTGTATCCATTAATCGCGAGGGCTTATCTCTCGTATATGACATACTGTGCTTATAAAATTGAAACATCCTTCGCGTTGCAGCGACTAGAATATCGATTTCTATCTCTTTCACTAACGCGTTGTTTCTCAAAGCGTGCCATACCGTACATCCGAAGAATATTAATGTACGCCGTAGTGCCGCAGTGACACAAAGACAACACGTTCATTAATTTAATAAAGCTTCGCGAAACGAGCGAAGACAGGAGACACATTCAACACAATAGTGCTAGTAACGAGCTTTACGTTCAATCGTTATACATATATGTCTCGTACAATTTGGCGGTTACGTGGTAATCTTGTATATCTTAATTACACAATAAACTTGTGACTTTAGTGCTCTGCTATTCAACAGGATGGAGTAATTGCGCGTGTTGCAACCGAATCGGAAACAACAAAATTAATAATTAAAACAATAAAAATGGCAAACATGCATGGGTATAATATAATAACTAGAAAGGACATTAATTTAAAATTATCAATGTAATTATCGCACTACTTCGTTTATCCACTTAACCCTAACGTGTGAGGCATGTATATATTATTCGTGCAGTACAATCAGATAAATGTAGAATAATAGGAAACATCAGTAAGTCGATATCTCATAAATTTTATCTGCGATAACGAAGTTACACGCTGTGACTTTTATACGAACTTCTTTGATCTCTAAAGTGCATCAAGGGATTGAACTCAATATTCTCGACGACAGTAATTATCGTATAGCCAACTTGTTCTTTTGTGTCGACATCGCGGCATGACATGAGCGCATCGTGAACGTTCAACACGTGTTACAGACACGCTACAACTTTACGATATCGTTCTCATTCGCGTAATCGTGAAAAAACGATGCGATCGCCTCGGTGAAAATTAAAAGCATTAAATGGGATCGTTAACACACACACACACACACACACAAACACAGCTGTTGCTGCTGCTGCTCAGAAACCGCGCACCGAATAGAATGTTTTCCGGAAAATAACGGCGGCTTTGTGAAAACACGCCTGATAACCATAACACGATTACGTGACTCCAAGTGAGCATTGTTTGCGTCGCACCGCTCATAATGAATACGGTATTATTAACGCGATGTAATGGTACCGCGCGATAATGTAATCGAGACTCGCCTCCTCGACACGAATGCCCGTTGTAACGCACTGTTGTAATTTAATCTGACTATCGTCGTCCCGCGCGAAAAGTCAAAGGCGCGTATGTAGGTAAAAATTCATCCTGTCGGTCCCACAAGAGGGGTGGCTGCCACACCCTGTAACCCACATACCGAATACGCACGTGTGATACACGCGGTATGCGTGTTAACCACGTTGGCGACAACCAACCGCTGACATTTGTCAGCTAATTAACTGCGTATAATACGCAAGATGATTTCGCACGTGTCAAGTCAAAATGTTGAATTTATAATACAAGTATTATTAACGCCATCCCGCGTTCATACTTATCATACTTATCATACTTATTTCGCAAATTGAAATACGCAATTGATATGATAATTTCAATTACTTTCTATTAATCCTACATACATATGTGTATTATGTCATACTACAGCATTTAAAAATTTTTATTATTTATTTATATATAACATTTGCAATATGACGCATTTTCTGCGTACAGTTTATATAAGACGCGTTTCTGTTTCCTATATATTATGATACGATAATATATATTTATCTTTCTCTCGAGGAGATAAAAGTTCGGGTGTGGGTATCGATGTATCAAGAAGCAAGTAAATATTTTCCCATAAAATTTCGTTACGAGAAATAATCGAGTCACGATACGCTTTGAGTATCTAAATTTGTCAGTCCGGAATTTCGAATTAAGCGAATGAACGTTGCTAATAGTTGCAGATATCGCAAGATATATGTATAATGTATACCGTCTAGACATCATCGGTAGAAAATGCAGTAACTTTTATTGTCTCATAACATCTAACCTTTAGCTGGACATTTCCACTTTAAATGGAACGTCGGAGAATAGTAAAACAAGCTGACAAGTTAAGACGCGACGAGAATGTACCATCGCGAGCGATCGACAATCAATTTTGCAGACAATCAATAGTCTATGTAAGTGGCATTTATATCAACAATTAATGGACGAAAATAGTAGATAGATAATATATGAAATGGTTCTTGCATTGCTACGTATCTGCGAATATTATATTATAACGAATATTAAATAATCGAAAGATAATAAAATACAATTAATTAAACATTGATGTAGATGATGTTTCATTTATGTAGACTAATGTAACAGATTATGACAAATGCAACTCGTTTTAACTGTTCAAATATACGGGATGATCGACGACAATGAATAGTAATTTAAATTCATCCCAATCTAAAAGTCTGATATGAATCGGGCCTGTAACAACGGGATGGAAAGTACGATATGCAAGGAAGTGTGAAAATGTATTCGCAGCTGTATTTTTCACGCGCTAGTATCTATATAAATGCCGAGTGGACTAAAGAGGCAAACAGAATTCTCTCAATGTTCCACCTGACGCTTCTATATGGGGTGATCAAAACGTAGATATATTTCATCATAATTAAATACAGATTTTATTAATTTATATCTTTACTTACTTTATATCTTGTACTTATGCGAGTGTTGGAGTTCGAACTAAGGATATTGAAGAGCTCAGTTTTAGAAATGATATACTTCTTTTTGTCATAATATTTAAACAACTTTTATAAAACATGGATTACATTTGGTTTCGATCACCCTGTATCTTGTCGCAGGCTCTATCTTCAAGAATTTCCACGCTAAATCCGCTTAAGCCTCAAATGTTCACGGCTGTGTCGCGTGCTTCATAATAGACTATTAACTTCTTCGCAAAGCTTCCTCAGCGTTTCGCTGTTGTTGCCCGTATCACTCTTATTGCACGGTTTTCCCAGCGGAAATCATCCATTTTCGCGCTACTAGAACAAGGTGCAAGTCGTGTGTCTCGGCTGACACACGCACGGTGATTAAAAAAGACACGGTAACACTTCGGTGACCCGATACACGAACAAAGTTTCGCGCAATCTGGGTTACCGTCAAGTATACATGAACAAAATAAACAGCAACAGCAATGATGAAATAGTGATAACGCTATCAATTTGAAATTGATCAAAATTAATTAATTGTGGACCCTCCATTCAAGATCAATTTAATATGAAAATTGGGCTCTTTATTAATTTAATGACCGTTACATAATTAATTCGATAACAGTTAACTAATATTATCATAATATTAATAAATTTGCCAAGAAATTCATTTAATTTCAAATAAACTTAAGATCAACACAGAGAAAATTCGAGCTATTTTTTTTAATGTATTTCTCTACTGGCGGAAACAATTTTCACAATCATAACAGAAGGAAAATAATAATCACAATAACTGTTAAATCTGTTCCTTTATAAAAGAAGAATTCCCAGCATGATGAAAGAGTCCTCAATAGCGACCGTTTTGGACATCTCTGAGGCGTTAAATCTCGTTCCTTTTTTAATGGAAGGATTTAGCGTGCTGGAAGAATCTGCGATAAGCCTCA
>NW_017305397.1:530178-543406 GCF_001594115.1 Trachymyrmex septentrionalis | reverse complement strand
ATATATATATATATATATAAAGCAAACAATTCGCATTCCTCTAATATTTACGCAGGTAATATCGGAGACGAGAGCAGCACCGTATGTCCGATCGAAGATCGACTCGCACCACTAGCGACGAAGAGATATAAATCCCGTAGCGCGAATGCGAGAGGAACTGCCGAGAATTAATCTCATTTGTAAACACGGATGCTCGTCCTCGCGGGAACGAGCAGACATGAATCATGAAACGAGCAAAAATATTCGCACCTTCGAATGTCAAGAGGATGCAGAAACTATTGCACTCTCGTCGCATTTCAGTGAAGTAAAAGGAATAAAAAATCAGATATAAATATGAAGCCTGTCGTGATTTTTTTTAAACACGGCCACGCGCGGAATATTTAATGTATAAATGTTGAAACTTAAGTAAACTCAGCTCAGCATATGGCATAATAATGGTAAAGTCTGCGTGGAATTATTTATTTTAAATGTAAAACCGTCTACACATCTTTTTTTCCTTTGGTTTTTAAAATTTTCCGTTACAACTTTAGCTTGCGTTCAAGAATTTTCATTGAAAAATGTGCTCTGGTAAAATGTTACATGTTTTACGTTATGTTATTAAATTGCGATAACGAGGCACAATGGAAAAATATCGCAGATTTTGATCTCTGATATGTAATGGTTGACCGTTCTGGTATCAGCCGATCGCCCTAAATATCAATTGTCGACGCAGATACACACTATATTACTGTTTGTATCGATAAGCTATTTATAATTTAGTCGTGAATAGAGTTGAAATGAAAGGGCAAAGGTTTGGGAATGTTTAACAAAAAATAATTAAAACGGTGTATACATATTATGTATGTGCCGTTTTAATTATTTTTTGTATGTGCATGGGAGAGACAGAGAGAGAGAGACAAAAAGAAAGATTGTGACGGTTAATTAAACATTACAAAATGTTATAACATGTTTTAAAAGATATTAATTTAATTTATACTGTTTACAAATACAGTGAGTGCAATAAGTATTCGTACAAAGAAATTTTTTCTTATAAAAAAATGCCTTATTTGTAAAATTAGTAATTGCGAAACATTAATTAGCATTTTATACAATGAATATATTCTGTTCTAACATAAACAAATGAACTTTACATGTTTTCTTGACTTTAGAAACTAATTTTTTTCAACTATACAAATATTTTTTGAGCGTCCAAACAATATAATTTTCTCTTATTTTTAAGATGATATATTTTCTGTAATTAATACACATCCTTTTGATATATATTATATAATTTTGAGAAACATGTAGCCTATTTTATTATTTATGATATAAATAATAAAAAATAAATAAATTGTTAATTATCCAACAGAAATGACGTCAATTAGACGAATCGACATCAAATTGGTGTCGAAATTATCGTATCGACATCGTATCGATATTCAACATCAATTTGACGAGTCATTTTTCGCTGGGTAATGTTTAACTTATCAAAAGATTTTTTTTTAATATTTTCTCTGTACGAATATTTTTGCACTCACCGTATATTGTTAGAAAATGTTTGTCATCCCCCCACAAAAATATATTTCGCATCGATTAATCCTGAAATCCAGCACCAAAAACAAAAAACTGTTAATGGATAGTTATCGTTCGTCTAAAGAAGATTGAGTTCTAAACTCGGTGCGTTGACATGATGCTGACGAAATTAACATGGTCGTTGTTGACCGTATCATTTTCGCAACGCATCCGCGACATTATCGTGCGAAACGTATATACTCGAGCAAACAGAAAACTGTCGCGAGCATACGTTACCCCCGGAGTTCTGTCAACATCGCTCTGCCGCATATCCGTCCACCTCGATATATGTAACGAAGAGGACAAGCCCGCGTCCGCAAACTAAATTCTCCGAAACGATACGCTTGTCCACGTTAAAGGATACTACTCTAGAGCGCAAAGTCTGCCTCCCTACAGGCGGCTTTCTCCCACAGATTAATGCATCTCGGCGTCGCAAATGTTCTAACTACGAGACAAGTGTCGCGGCTTTCAACTCGATTGAAGAAAAAATAATAGAGAACTTTTACCTCTCAGATAATCTTAATTATAATTAACTCATTAATTTCAAGCAGAAAAAAGTTGTAAATAATTCTTAAAAAATAAAATATTCCTGTTTTCTAATTTCGCGATATTTATGTATATTCAGTTGTATCATATGAAAAAATATGATTATATTTCTTATGTAATTATACATATTATAATATTTAAATTAGATAATTATTTCCTGTTTCAGATTCAATTGCATTTGTATGATACTTAAACTGAAGTAATATATAATAGGACTAAATATAAAATTCGCTTAATTTATCCTTGCATAATCTCCTCTGAATTTATGATAGAATTTGTCATTCCGCGGATACAAGGAGATTAGTCTTAATGCTACAACGAACTAACGACTTCTAACGAGTGTCGAGAAATTCAAACGACATCGATTATTTCCATCTGCTATTCTGAGAATGAGCAACGTTTTGTTTCTCGACGCCTACATCGTGTCTCGAGCAACCACGTCGAGACGTTAAAGATCAGAAGGTAGAAACGTTACGTTAAAAAAAAATTGGTTAAAGAATATATAAAAATATCACTGTAAAAATATATCTAAAACGCAGATTGTAAAATTTGTTGAAAAATATATTCAATATTTTTCTACTTTTTCTCTGTTTTTAAAATATAGGAATTCTATATTTTTAAAATTTTTTCCCATATTTTTAAAAATTACATATTATAAAATATATGGCAAAATATGAATGGCTGTTTAAAATGCCTGAAAATACGATAAATACTGAAATTTATTTGAAGTGCAAAATATACGTGCAATATATTATATATATGTATACATAATATTTTCTACTTTAAATACCTATGACTGCTACGTATGAAATAGTGCTGGAATCTTGTTACGTGTATCCGTAATGAATTTAGAAAAAAGTTTTATAAAATAAAGAGAGATGCAGCTTTATGATTTAATAATCATAAAAACAGCACCAATAACATCCTTAACTATGAACCAAATTGGGAGCTTTCATTTACGCTTTAGATGAACGAATATAGCACAATTATAATATACAAGATATTATATAAATTCAAGGGAGAGTAAACAGATATAAATTAAGCGAATCTCAAATATCATCAATATTTCATATTTATATAGATTAGTCGGAAAATAATGAATTTAATCTACCCAATTTTAAGCTATCGACTCATTTCGTTATCCTACCAGTTAAATAGTAAATATCAATTTCATAAATTTAATTTTAGATAGTGAAAAATTTTTATCCTTTCTCATAATTTTTTCAAAGATTTTATGTTATTTATAAATGTTGATACTTAAAAAATAATTAATTCTATATAATTAAAATATTTTTTAAATATTTCTTACAATATTTTAATTTATTATAAATAAAATAATTTTATTTTTATCAATGTTGCTTTTTATTTTAATTTTTCCTAAAATATCTAATAATACTTTTAGATCGCGTATATAAACAATATAATATCTCTTTATTATTTTATTAATTTTGTTTTATACTTTCATTTCTCCTTAATAATCTTATAATATTTCTAAGTTATATACTAAGCACGTACATAAATAATACATCTCTTTATTATTTTCCTAAAAATAATAGTTGGCCATTATTTTCCGAGCAATCTACATCGATATAAATAAACTCACTCACAAGTTGATGCACCGCCACTGCATTGCTCTGCCGGACCTCTCCTCTCTCTCTGCTCCATCCTGTATCTGGCTGCTTTGTTTTTTCTTGCTAAAATCCACAATTGATCACGATTACACACAAATACTTCACTATATTAATACTCAAATACTATACTAAATTTTACTACGCAATTGACCATGTACCGGAATGTGTCATTCTATCCGGTATTCCCAACCGATTATTTATCGTATTTCAATACAGAGCGATACTCAAACCAATATAATTTTACTATCAATTGCATTCAATTTCCATCCGAAATAGGATCGTATGCCTTTCTCTAAATTCTTTGAAAAAAAATCTGACTCTGAAAAGTGAAAATTAAATTATAATCTTTAAAAAGAGTGGTTCAATTTTCAATCTTAAGAGTGAGATTCACTCTAAGGCCTCTATTCTGTAATTCTTAACAACAGTGCATCGATATACGCCAAGTTGGGGAAGTTACTTTATAAATTATTTATAAGTTATTTTTTATTGTAGAAATTGAATAGAATAAGTTTAAATATTTTATTTCTTGTATTATATTTTATTATTTGCTCCAATTTCTATAAGAAACACATATAAGGTAATTTTTAGAGTAACTTATAAAATAACTTTCTCAATCCTGAATTTTATACATAATAAAAAAAAAGCTGCGCAATGACAATGTAACGACACTGACACTGTCTGTTAAGAGTTACAGAATAGAGGCCTGAAAGTTTTAGAGAGTTGCGTCTCATTTAATCGCAATCGGGAGCTAAATACGGAAATCAGACCGTCAATTATACCGGCATGAATCCTCACTTCGAGCAAACGCACATCACGAAATATTGTCCATGGATTTTCAAATAACACGCTTAAAAAACGTACTTTTATAACAATTAATCACATTTGAACAATTCAGTCACATAACTAATGCGATTGGTCAATTCTTTCTTCGTCCAAGATTCCGGAGCACAAAACTGAACATGCACGTAATCCGGAGATCTGTTCAGAAAATTCTCAATTTATCACGCGTCCTTTCAACCGTCTTTTCAAAATTTGAAAAGTGTCATGGCGGACGCATACACTGACCGTAACACAAATATCTCAATATCTCGGGCGAATAATGCATCACCTGCTTTGACGAATCTATTGCAGCAATCCGTCGACGCTTCCATCGATGTCTCCCGACGTGATGATGAAGCTTGCGAGCGATCAACACGAAATACGTATTAGAGTCCAGCGACAGGATCCGCTTTCAAATATCGACGCGAACGTGCCAAAGCCAGAACACGATCCCGTCCGCGAGTCGACGACAGCGGATGGATTAATGTTTCGAAACAACGCCCCCCCCCCCGTCACCGAATTCGACACTTCTGACCTGCATACAATTTACGTCTAATCCGTCCGAGACGATATTTCGATCGAGAAGGACGCGAGGACGCGGAACGTTCGCAATTCAACGCTCCGTCGCGAACTGACCTATTACGATACCGTGTGACGTCACTGTGCCTAATTTCACGCTGCTATGCGACGATGATGTCCCCCCGCGCGGAAAGAGATATTCTCTTGGCGGTTAATGTTCCGAGAAACGACCCACTGCCAATTTCAGCATTTCTCCAAATAGCAAGTCGACATTATTTGTCGTCAATTGTTGTATTTAGCAGAAAAAAAAACAACTTTGCAATTGTTGTAAAGCCGTGATGAAACTAGAAATTGAGGGTACGATCAACGCGATGCTACAAATGTTTTAAAGCGTCTTTTTCATTTTATCGTAAATTTGTAAAATTCTTTCTCTTCTAAATGATTAATCAATCGTTTCAATGGCTTCAAAACGTTTAGTGAGACTTTGACTGCAGCCTGAGACTGAAATTGAATTGGAATTTAACAATCAGAGCAAAGTTCACTGAATTTTGAGATTGTGGTTTTCTTCCTTCTGATTAGTTAAAGTCCAATCTAATCTCATGGCTTTCTACAATAAACCGTTACCTAATCTTTAAATCTTAAGTCATAAAAAATTAATCAATTATAGTCAATTATTCTTCTCACATTTAACTGTAATTGATTAATTTTTTACAGCTTATTATAATGATAAATTAATTGTAAGCCCGATCATTAATCTCTAGTCTGATTATGGCTTAAGAGTTTTGAATTATTATTACAGATTCTTAATTGTAATAATTGTAAAGTTGTCCTTTCTGCTGAACACGGCCTTTGTCGACAATTAATAACGTCAATTCTTTTGATTAATTAATAAAAAAATTCTACTCTCTGAATCGTTTGGAGTGGAATCTCGCTCTAAAGAATGAAACTTTCAAGAGTAGCAGAATTTTCATTACAATTGCAAAGCTCTGCTTGTTTTGCTGCCACTTTTTTTACGTCAAAATGACGAAGCTTGCTACCTGGGTCGGCACTTCCAACGCTCGCGAACGATCAACGCAAAATATGTGCCAGAGGCGAAAAACACATATCACAGTCCGATAGCAAAATCCGCTTTCGTGAATGCCGATCGACATGCCAAAACGCGATTCGCGTGGCCGGGCAGTAGATGGATTAATGTCTCGAAACAACTAACGGCCCGTCGCCGAATTCGCCACTTCTGATCTGCACATAAATACACAATATCCGTCCACAACGATCAAGGAAGATATGAGAACGCGAACAGCACTCACGACTATCTATGACTATTTGCGACTCGTCTCCGGGAACGCTCGTCGCGAACTGACGCCGTATAATGCCGTGACGTCACGATAATGTGCCTAATTTCACGCTACTACGCGGCAAGAAACTATTTCCCGGGCGGAGAGATTTTTTTTACGTTTTACCGATATACTGATAGAAGAGACAATTGTGCAAAATTACTTGAAAGCTGAAACAGGATCATATTCTGATACAGAATACATATTTTGATACGGAATACATAGTTTAACAAGAAAAAAGATCGAAGAACGATGATATGAAATTTCACTACGTGAGTCAAATTTTAACTCGCTCCGGCGAAAATTCTTCGACGATATTCAACATTCTATAAAAATATGCAATTTTTATAGGAATAAGAATTCTTTGGCGTTTTATTGAAAATATTAATAAGAATATTAATATTCTTTGGCGAGTCGTAACGGGTAAAGTTTTCTTACCAGATTCTTAAATTCAGTAAACTTATCGAGATGAAATAACGCCTTAAGATAACTTCAAGTTGTCAGAACTGCGGCATATCTCCGGCAAAGCTTTTCACGACACGAGCAACGTGAAATATCGTGGCTGATCCTCGCAGGTAACGCGACACAACTGAACGTTCATCTTCGTGTGACGCGTTCAAGGTTACGCGACTCGAATTCCAGGAGAATCGTGCGATAAAAACAAGATACATTTCCCAACGAACGACACCATAACAACTCCACTGGTAATTGTTTTCGAATCTCGACGTCGTATTTTCTATGTGCCAGGTACGTAAAACTCTCTTCAATATTCCGCGCTTTCGATCTGCTCGACGAGTAAAACATATCTTCTTTTCTCACGTGTATTTCTTTAACCGTACATCACAAAAATATAACGCGCGACGACACATTCATATGTCCTTCGTGTGTTTGTCATTTTAGTCGTTTTCCATTTTACGAACGTTTCCGCAAACGCATCAAAGAGCGTATTTGCTAAATAAATTCACGGCACGAATTATTATAGCAGTGCATTTTTTATGATCTTTGTCTAATTTATATTTATATAGGGAAAAAGTGTAGGTACAAAGTACGCATCAAATATGTACAGAGATATTTGTGAATAGCAAACTCGTTAAAATTTGCCAGATTTTAAAATTATACAGTACATTAGTTCGTTTATATATTATTTACTCTGCACATTGTTTGAATTTAACTGAAAGTTTTTGCATCAATGGAAAGGTACAGGAGTGAAATATCGCCTATTGAAATATCGTTAGGGAATATTGAATCTGTACGATTACCAAGCATCGCACTGCATAATTGCATCTCGCACCAATGACTTTTATGCGCACTCGTTTCGATTCTATTTTACAAGCATAACATTGCAATTGGAAACCGTAATATTATTTTATAGACACATATTTACGACGTGGAAAGTTCAAAAGCTTTGTTCGAGAAATCGTAGTCTGAGATTTTCCATAATGCAAATAATAGAAGATCAATTTTGATTACAAGTCTCTACGTTGAACTCAATTATAAATTTTCAGGATGACAAATGACACATTATTTACGATCTCCATAAATTTAACGTTATAAATTAGCATTTACTTCTCAGAAAAAAAAATTCACTCTCCTCTTAGTTTTTGCAATACAATTTTTGAAAAATTATATAATAAAAATTAAATGTTCATTACAAATTTGATTTGTATGAATATTTTGTATGCATGTATGTACTTGTACTAAAACACTATTAATTAAAACGGTAACAAGCAATTCTGGATAAATCTGATTAAATGAAATATAGTGAAATGTAAAATTTAACTCTTTGCCTGTTTTATAGATCTTTTTAGAAACTCAAAATTTCAACAGTGAAAATTTCCTTTTGTATTTTATTATATAAAAAAGAGAAAGCAATATAATACCGGAGTTACAAAACGTTTAGAATACAAAGTAGAGATGTAACATGATAAAAAAAAATTTCCAATTTTTTACAACTGATTTAGTAGGAGAAATTTATTGCCAGCATGAAAAACACACGGTGCAGACGACGTTAGTGAAAAACAGCGATGCAAACGGAGGATTAATTATTCAAAGTAAAAGCATTTACGTAATTAAGGGGAAAAAAACCACTAAATCGCAGCTAGATCTTAATGCCCAATATTTTTAGTTCTTTAAATTAACCGAACACGACTGGACTTGCAATCATAAACTGATTAATAACATCACAAATCAAATTGATCATCAATTTTGATGGTAACAGCAATTTTAATATCTGTAAATAATTTATTACGAAAAAGCATTTATTTAAATAAATACGATTTATTTAATGTATGTAATGGTATTTTATGTTCGATGTTAAAATATTGCTGTTAAAATGAACGTAGTGTTAATGATGATAAACATTAATTAACTATAGTCCATTGAGCCCGCCGGAGGCAAAATTAAGTAGTTGCGTGTGTTAGTCGTGGAACGATCACGATATGAAAACTGGGCCATGTTTACCGAGACTTTGATTAAGTCTTCGGCACCTTATTGCCGGTAAAAGCGTGCCGTTGTGCGATCGGGATTCGTGGGTAAACTTAGCTTAGCTGTGAGATCAAGAATTGAACATAAAAGTCGAGTTAAAAGCAATTATATCAGTTGTTCATTAGAAAGATGGGCAAGGAAAAATCAATGATCATCGGCACCACCTGCATATTGCACGCGAATTCTCATCGACACGTTATGCCGCAATATAATCGATCCGATACAAATTAACGTTCCGCGAGAACAATTGTCCCTGTTCATAATTTATTTGCCTAATTTATTCCCTGGTATGAGAAAGGAACGCACCGCGAATTAGTTCCGCTACCGGGCGTAGAGAAATTACGTCCGCCGTTTAACGAAGAGCGAGACTCGGCTGGCATGCAAGTTTAATCGCAAGCTCCTAAAGCTGCCATAATCATCTTTACGACTATTATAAAATGGTGCGACCTATCCGTTGTACCCAGGTACACTGGGAATCCTGCTGATTAGAGATTATATGAGAGATGATTATAAAATTAAAAAGTTATTGTTTTCAAACTTTGATTAAATGCATTTTTTCAAGTCTGAAAAAAAATCACTGCTCGCGGTGACTATGCGACCAAAAATCAACAAGTTAATATTTATTACCGCGATTTATATCTATACATTACTTTGATTCACTTTGCACCGATCCTGTCGTTTATCTCGCAATATCGAAAATATTTTTAAAGCAATTATTTAATTTTATAATCTTTTATATTCTTTTCGCTGTCAACAATATAAAATAAATATTATGGAGACGATAAATTTTGAACGATATATCACAAGCAGTATATTTTTTAATTTAACTAAAATTGTATACACACACACATACATACACACGCGCGCATGCAAGTTTTATCTTGTCGGCTGAAAATAAAGCGAGATGTTGGCGAACAGCAGCGAGATGGACATTGTATCGGTGAGACAAAAAAGAAAAAAAATTTCGTTTTAATGAATAAATAACTAACTCGCCGTGCAAACAAAATTGAGATGAGTCGCGTCAAAAGAAAAAGAAATTATATGGCATTTACGGTTCATGGCTCTACCGGAGGTGAATATCTTCTGAAGAAACTCTTTATATTTCCGGGATGATTTTGTTACTTTGTAATGTACGATTCTTAGAAAAGTTTGTTATATTTACTGCAACCGGGTGTATTGTTGCACGCCGCTCCATTAACATGGCTTGCCGTATATCATAAAATTTAATGTACATCTCGTACACGGTAAGCGAATTACTTAAGCGCGGCATTACGATATCGCTCGCAGTATTATTTATCATGGATGATAAGACCGATTACCTGAACAACAGGAATGTAAAATTAATAATCCTTTGATATACCCTATTTTATTTAGCAAAATACCGTAATGACTAGCATTAAAATATATTTAATAAATTATAAATATTATATATATAAATATTACAATACAGTTGTGTTTACGTAAAATATGTGAAATATACTTCTTTAATAATCCAATAATAATCTTATAAATTAAGCGATTTATTATTTTATATTATATTAAAATTGAAATATATTGAATCTAAAATTTAATTTGGAATAAATGTAAAGTGTCTATGAAATTATTGTTATTTTCCAATTATTCACAAAAATATTTTATAAATTATAGTTTAATTTATTTGTCTTTAATATAATTGCTGCTACATAAATAATTGATCTTAAGTTAAAAAGATATGCAATTTTCGTTACCAAAATCTCAAGGTAGTTATAAATTCAAATTTATGGTAAATTAGTTATTTGTTAGGAATGTATATTAAACAGAGTAATATATCGTACTAAATCATTAGAGTAATGGATGTACAAAATTTATTCATTTCCCGCATTCAACTCGCATCACTTCTCGTGAACTTGATAAACTCGAAATTATCGGTTTCCGCAAGAAATATCATGAATACATAATTAAATAAATAAAGTTAATTATTAAGAAAGTGATTTGTGTATAAATTCTTTTTTATAATATACATATATTAAACATTTTTTTAAATATTCCTTGTAAAAATCGAGCAAATGTTACATGAAAAATTTGACACGTAAAATTAAAAGTTCTAATGGACTTAAACAATCTACATTGACAGATTATACAATAGATTATGATGGTTTTTCTTAACAATTCTCTCCCCGATATAAAATTACGTCTGCGACCAAATGGAATAGGGCCGTGATGCAATAAAAAGTCGCAAGTGTTTACGATTTCGTTTCTCGCCACATACGTTATAGCACGTACTAGCATTAACGCACTACGCCGGATATTAACGTGTCGATGTTAACGAGGCCGTAAGTTCGTCTCTTAAAAGGTGCGGATACTCGACAACCGCGGAGTTTTTCGTGGAGCCGCGTGTGTTGAAGTGTCCTAAATATAGTTAAGGCTATTTCGGTGTTCGGGATAGAGAGAGGTCGTCCATCGGGATAAAAGCGGGAAAATGAGGAAAATCCAGGAGGGGAAATAAAAGTGGGATAACAGGCGGTCCTCGTTATTTATCGGCGTCGCATGTACGCAGGTGTCTCCGCTTTGAGATCTATAGTCCTCGCCAGTCGCGTGCACTGTGCCAGGATCATCTTTGCCAAGTGTCACGACAATAAGCAGCCGCTTTTTTCTCTCCCACCTCGAGACCTATTGACACACGTGTTCCATATCACATCGGTCTGTCGCCCATTCATCAATACGTCAGCTTTAACAGATCGTCAGTATTAAATAGATCAAGATATTCCCTATGTGTTTCTTCACATACATCGATCGACGGCGTATCTTTCACATTTTGTGAAGCGAAAAATTCGCGTGAAATTCTTCGATAATACGAGTACAATATATAAAACAATAATCTATATATCGATCTTTATGAATTAAAATAAGTACGTTATTATTAAGGGAACGCTGGCGTCGTCTGTTTTACACAAAATACTATTCTTGTTCCATACTAATTACTTCGTATAAGCTTTACAGAATTAAAATTTCTTTTATATATATATATATATTATGTTCAAAGCAGGAAAAAATATAAAGAAATTACAGATTTTTTTATCCATTTTTAATATGGCGATCGATGTTGTCAATTTATCAAAATGTTTACTTCGTGAAAAAGTTATGCAAGTTATATGCTCGAAATAAAGACGGAGTCAAATGTAAAATAAAGAAATGAATATATGTGAATTGTTAGAATTAAACTTTTAGAAACCCAAATAACAATATTTTAATATATAACCAATTATGTGTGCTTGCGATAATAATGTAGTATATAATGATCTGTCGATGTCTCCCGTAAATTATATGTTTGTATTGTAAATTGTATGTAAATCGCATTTAATCAGCAAAACGGTGATTCCGTCGGCCATCACATCAACATCGCTTTAACTGTGAGAACGGATTTTGTACCGCGGAAATTCTTGTATAAATATTTGTTGTACCCATTATAACCTCTTTATAGATCTGATTTTATTAGAACCGTGTTAAAAAAAATTTTTTTAATTGATGCGTACTTTAATAAATAATTTATACTAAACAATTAATAGTATTTATAGTACATAATTAATTTTTTTTTTTCAAAATTTTGATTATTTTTTTAACATATACATTATTATATATATCAGTCATCAGATTTCAGATAGAATTCAATGGATAATGTCTTCAATTCTTTTATGTATGTACATTACGCAGGGTTTGAAGGAGTTAATAAAAAAGAAGAATGTTATTTTATGATTCGGAAAATGAAGTGTGTTAGGACGTCAATCGGCACGATTGCATAGTTCGGAACGAAAACGGACCTTCTCGAGATCAAGGCGCGAGGGCTGTTACGTTGTATGGCTGCTCGTATCGTGTTCACGTTCTCCATTTTCGGGAATTGTAACTCGATGTGCAAATACGGGGTTTCTACGTATAACGATCCTGCGTATACCTGCGTTCATGCATACATGCGTTAACATTACGAGCGTATCGCCCGCATGAACTGCATCGATCGGCCCGGAGAGATTCTCGTCTCTCTATCTTTTCTGCATTATGCACGAGGCTTAAGCTTTTCAATGTTCAACTTCAACACACTGTAATTATTCGCCGCGATCGAACTTCATAAAGTCGGATTGTACGAGCCGGGAGATTAACTGATAGTTTGCTGCCAAAAATTCGTTTAAATAACGTTTGCTATGTTATATTATATTAATTCTTAGTCCTAAGTAGCATCGATCAGCGCTTTGCTGAACAATTTAATTTTTCTATGACTATTTGTAAAGTTATATATAATCCAATATTTTACGTATAATTTAATATAATTTAATATAAAAGTCATCACATGTTTAAATATTTAAATAAATATTT
>NW_017305397.1:509524-530098 GCF_001594115.1 Trachymyrmex septentrionalis | reverse complement strand
TGTCTTTTATATATATATATATATATATATATATATATATATAATATTCAGATAAAGAGATAATAAGTAATTCATTATGTTAACAGCTCTATGATTTCGGTAAATAAAATTCTGATCAAATATTAATATTATTAATACGAATAATGCGTAACATTTAATTGCAAAATTATTATAATATTTATAACTGTGATATTATAAGTGATTGCAAAAAAGTGAGTTAATTTCTCCACAGTAGCAGAGAAATTTGTATATTGAGATTGAAATTTAGAGTACATTGTCTTTAAATATCTGTATCTCCTTTTCAAATTAAGATGATAATACATCTTTATATCTGGACTTACTTTATTGTTGCGGCGTTTATTATGACATCTTTATAGCGACACTAGATGAAATGTGATAAGAACAGCAGAACAGTAAAGAAGATGAAGTGCGCGAACGTTAGGATGTCTCTCATGGGATACGTACAATGGAAAGCCTCGAGTAACGTGTAAGAATAGATATTTGTATTGTACGTATTTCTATAAAAGAGCTGAAAGATTTTTATTTAAAATGTATTCAGTTCTCTTTGAATAAAACTTCAGGAAATAATATATATTCATATAACAAATTATATCAATATAACATATTTTACGTTTTATATGATATTACAATTCATTACGAACAATATAAAAAACGGGGTTAAAAAATAGTTTTACAAATCGGATATTTATTTCAAGATATAATTAAAATTAAGATATTTTAAAAAGTCTTAAATTCTCTTTCATTTTTAATTTTCAAAAAGAAATTTTCCTCAATTTTTAGGAATCTAAATTATAAAGAATATAAATTAAGATAGGAAAAACACAATTTACATTATTATAGGATTTAAGATGGTTTGGAAACAAACTCTTCAATCATGCCTCACTGCCTCTGAAAGAAAAATCATTCAGGAAATTTTCTTGCCAAGTCAATAATGGTGTTTGCGTTGCGAACTTCAACATAATATATATTTCATGAATCCATCGCAGGTTGGTGTAAAAATCATACGAACGAATTGACGCTTAATATAACGTTCTTCCGACGTTATATATGAATTGTCGTGATGTAGAAAATTCTATAAATGGCATAAGCCGAGCTCATCCGCTACTTTCGCCGCTCTGTGTCGAAAGCCCTAAGCGCTCCCGTCTCGTAAGTCATATCGACAACCCAGCACTTAAGAATACGAGCGTTTCAATGTTCTTCTTTTTCGAGCAAAAACTGTTTTAAGTAAAAAAAGCCTTTCATGAATATGATCGGCTTTCACCACGATAACACATCATCGCGATTTAAAGCCAGTACTTTAAAGCGTGCGCGTTATTCCAGCGCGTTATTAACGCGCAAAGTTTTATATCATAACTTTGTTATCCTGAAAGTTTAACGATATAATCGTTATTTAAATCTTACTTTATAAAGATAATCATATAAAATAAAAAAGATATTTTTTAATAAAAGAGTTTGTACTAAAGAAATATATGTAACTTTTTAAACAAATATTTAAAATAATAAAAATCATATATTGTATTAGATTTATTTTTCGAAACTAAACTTGTTACAAGTTTTTTGTTGTCTTTCAATTTTTGATTGCAATTCAGATACTGTGGTCGCCTCGCTAGTTTTCTTGCTTAAACTTCGTACTCTATTATGTATGATACAGTGAAATTGTGACCGTAGGGCTTGCATGATGATATACGTAATTCATTCCTAATCCCCGACGAAAGTCAGGTGGATCTCGGTTTTCCAGAACAGGGACGAGCTTGCATCGAGAGGCAGACGACGCCATGGACACGTCGGGCAAAATGGTTTAATAAACGACCCGTGGTGTCGTTTATATGTCTCGGGGTGGGCTCGGACCGCGGAATAAACAATTCTGGGCATCCATGGAGAATCCCTGGGATTAACGTTCCGCCGTCGTACCAATAAAGCGGGGTTACAGAATGTCATTATGGTAGACAGGCGGCAGAAATACCGCGCTACCTACTTCATCTACTAGACGAAGCCCCTTTTATTTTCATTGCCACCTCGAAAAATTACACCACAGACCACGCTATTTTTATGACTCCTCGAAACTACGTCCGCTTTTACCTAAAAAGCGAGAGGAGCCTCTGAGAACGAACGGTGTTAATCGACAACGTCGGAATTCAGTTTAGGCGTAAAAGCAAATGTTTTTTTAAATATAATTTAAAAATTATAATAGATAAAATTATTATTATAGATCAAGTTATTTATAGAAAAATTACGCGTATCAGATAAAAACTAAAAAACTCTAAGAAGAAATTGTAACAATATTATTTGTTCTAGACGCGTGAAAATAAAAAGACATTTATATATAATTCTCTTTTAGGTAATATTCGTGTTGAATGGACCTTAACTACCGTATTGAAATGCAAATTAATACTCTTAACTCATCCAATATTACCAGAAAATATTAAATCGATCGATCGAAGGGCATAATGAGAAATGTGGCAGCCGAAGTCCATTAGGCTTTGTTCCACGATTACAACAGAAATCTGTAATGAAATGGTCACTGGGCCTAAATGCAATACACTATTATACTTACACAATAGCATCCAATTATTAGTGAACATTTATCAAGAAAGCTTATTTTGCACAGCTGATTCCCCAAGATCCGCAGCTGATTTACAACTCGCATAAGCGCAAATCGAGTCCATCCATTGCGAAAATGATCGTACGCGGAATTCCAGTAGCATTCTCAGTAGAATCTATTTTACGTAAATCATGTTTAAAATTTGCATATTTAATCGACTGCCGATAAATATAAGTAAAGCCAATGTGCTAGTAGTAATAAGTCTCCCTGACAATTTTATTTGAATGGAGGTAAAAGAAACTTTATTTTATATTCTTATTTTATATCTTATTTATTATTATTTTCAAATTTTGTTATTATTTGTTTTATGTATATTATTAACTTTATATCTTTAGAGCTTATAATATCAATTTTATTTGTTTATTAAAATTTCTTTTATATATAAATAATATACATATTAGGCAATATATTTTCTATTATAAAATTATATCTTGAATATATGTGTGTAAATACAATGTTCAGGTCCCCAAATATTCTAATAATGCAGCCTGACATTCGGTGCCGAGAATTCAATTACAGGAAAAGACACAGAAGGAGACGTCTGCGAGACGTATCTGCCTGGCGGTGTTATTCACTCTTGAATATGCAAATGCTACTCCGTGCGACGTTTAACACGCCAAGAACTCCCCTACGGTCGATCACACCTAGGGTACAAACGGCCTGCAGCGGATGTATCTAAATGCATGTGCAACTTAGGTACGTGTTTCGTGATACAGTGGGATTTATTCGACGATAAAGTACTGTATACAGTATCCAAGATAGTATCTCGCGAGTATCTTGAAATGAAAGTGCTAGAAAAAAATTCATTCACCATGTTTCTTCTTTTAGATTTGATCGGTTTTTTTACTTATTATTATTTTAAAATGCATTATTTTGTATTTTGCTGTTTCAGACTTTGGAATTATATAAAGTTATTAATATATTTCTTAATAACATTCCGATTTTATTGAAATTGATATCCACTCTTGGAAGAAGAATAATCAATTTCATTCTATAATTCAAGAATATAATTAAGAAACTATTCGATGTAAGAACATAGAACATCTTTGCCTTCGTGTCGCAGAATTAATTGTTCTCCTTCCAATGAGAGATAGGAAATTACTATTCAAATTAAGAACTCATGCTGAATATGTCTTATTTGTAGTGGGAGGAGAAGAGAGTGTACAAATGGTAATTTACACATATGCTACACAATAAATTAGCATCTAGACAGGCGCATTAAATATGAACACGTGTAAAATAATCAACTGCTTAAAAAGAATTTTTCGAGTCTGATTATTAATTTTTAACACACAGTGAAGAAAAATAGCTTTCAAATAAAACCGTAGAATATTTAAAAAATTAAATTTTGAATACTGTATGTTTTAACAAAACAATTTTATTTATTCTTTTAAAAATTCTTCAAAAATTAAGTTTTATAAAACTTTAAAACATCTCAGAAAAACTTACCTAAATTTTATTTATAAGTTTATTTGTAACAGTGTAATGAGTTTTTACAATCAAATTGTTTTGCGGTAATTTGATTTACGAAAAAGCACATTGCGTTTATTATTTCTAACTCGTAAATGATTGATTATGTAGATATTTTAATTGTAACAAATTTTTTGTCAGGTTGTTAGTAAATCTAATGTTAACATTGATGATTTTTTGGAACACCTTGTACTCTCTGCGTCTAAGAAATATCTTTCGAGGGTGGTGTCAAGGAACTTGCGTGGGAGGAAGGGCGGGTTGTAAAAGTGCTCGTAATCGTTCCGTCTGTATCTAACCGCACACGCGATCCATAGATTAAAATTAACAACTGCTCTGGCATATATTGATTGCACGCTCACCTTGACACCGAGCGGGAGGTTCGTTCCTCCAAGACAGCTACGATGGTCGCACGCGAAGGTGCAGAGAACCTCGGTAATGTCTCCCTCTTTCGACATTGAACCTGCTCGCGTAAATACCGAAATTAGCCACTGTCCATCGGAAAATAGGATCATTGTTTCAGTATTTAACGCGACCTCGTAACAATTTCTTCGAGTGAGCTTAAACTAAAAGTCTAGTATGACTCATTGTCAAGATCTAAATTCAGTCCTTCAGTAACCCTTCGATTAACTCTAACTTTGTGATTAGGATGTGCGTTTAAAATTATGCTAAGAAATATGGAAATGTGACAAAATTACAAACGTATTCATAAAAAAGCTTAAAGTTTCATTTTTCTTATAATTTTTGCAGAAGTGAGGCTTATTGGGTAAAAAAGAATGATTGAACAAAGAATAGAAAATGTATAAATATACAATTTAAACATAAATTTAACAAATAAATTATTGCTCATTATATTAATTAAATTAAATTAATAGTGATTCTTCATATTGTCAGAATTTTATAATAACTTTTGCATAACAAGATAAAAACATAAGCTATACATAATAAAATATATTGTATTAAATAATATTTATGTAAAAGAGTTTAGATAAAAAACATTAAACAATAAAATGAGAAAATGTCTGAATATGTTTTATCAACAATGTAGTAAGAGAAAGTATATAAATGTACAATAACTTGCTTTCTACAATATGTTTTATTTTCATATTATACATATCTTATATGCTTATTTTATTATACAAAGACATTAAAATCCTGTCATTATAAAGGATCGCTATAAATATGTAACGACTGTACTATCTCTTAAATCCCTCGATCCTCTTTGACAGTTGCACTTAGGGGAGCAATATCATCATTTTACAAGAGCGACTGGGGAATATCCTCAGGCCGCTCCTGGCACGATCGAGACGATACAAACTCTTATCGTCAAATAGGTATATAGACTATCGTCGAATGTCCATTCCAATCGAAATTGGAAATAGTCGTCGAAATAAAAGAAACCCGCCCAATCATAAGAAACAGAACTAAAATCAGAACAACTTTCGTCGTTTCTCACATAAATATTTACTCACCAAATATTTTTCTATTTTCAAAGTAAAATGCCTGTGTTTGCGATATTTGTTTAACATAAAACATAAATACGTAGACATTTTTTTAATTTTGTAATTGTAGATTTTATTCCAAATTTGCTAAAATAAATATAGGTATGTCACATTTCTTTACATTTACATTTTTCTGAAATTTATACGCTTTAAGATTCATTAAGATTAGACTTCTCTTTTGAAACAAACAACTTTTATCGCATTGTCATATTTTTGGGTATCTCAGATCTGAAATTACGTACGGTAGGAAAGAGTTTTTCCTGTCTCTCGTGGGCGCTTATCGTCATATAATTTATAACGTATGACAGGAAGCATGAGAGGAAAAGTCGCGTCTCGACGTAATTTATTCGCCGGACGTGGCGGCGACGATCTCAAGAGCTTGTTCGACGTAAGTTTAAACGTAGAAACCGCCAGACGATCGGCTTCGACGTATATATCGTAACGTATGCCTTACGCCAGACGGCCTTTAGATCGTCTTGTGGCATATTTTATTCAGCAGAGAACATTTTTGCGGCTGAACACGTTTCTACCGTTTAGAAACGCAAGTCCTGCATGCACGTACCAAGTACTTATCTCAAAGCTTGCAAAAAGAATCCTTGTGGCATCACGAGAAAAGATACTTGACCAGCCTCCTTTCTACTCCCAGGAAATTGGTTTTGTAATATTTCAAACAAGAACACGAGAACTATTGAATATTCACCTTTCGGCAAAAATGCAAATTCTCTTACGCTATGAAATATACATCAGAGAGATAGACTTTTCCTTGATGTCATTTATTCCTCTCTTTCTTTTCTCCTGTTTTTCTCTCTTTATACAAAATAGTAAAACTGAACTCAGATACTGATAAACGGTATTCTTCGATTATTTAAACATTAAGCAAGCTTTCGCAACACTATTAAATTTCCATTCAATTCAATGACAGATTTTACTCTCACGTTTTTTGCACTTTATTAATCCAAAATTAAACACCCTCAGTTGCATACACATATAGAAGGCTCCTAACACAAATACTTACATAATAGATTTATTTGGAAATATTCTTTGCAATTCGCACTCTATTTTTTGTAGTAAAGAAAAAATGTTGCAAATATTATTTTTAGGGAAAATAGAATTAATAATAATAATTAACAAAATTTTTATTAAATAAAAAGAAGTGCTGAGTAAAAAAAATGTAATAGAAGCTATCCTTTTTATTTTTTTTTCTGCTTGTTGATATTTCTACGTCAACTTTTAATGCCGCAACGATGGCAAATAGCGACAAGGTGTACGTGACATTTCCAAGTACTAAGTAACGTGTGCGACGTGCACGCGAAATTGTCAGCAAAATCGGTGAAGCTGAAGTTACTACATCACCATATACCATTACTACGATTCGCTTCCTGAAATTCGGCAGTGCTCTCCTACGCTTCCGGCGAGCCATTGAGTTCGTTTTGCGGAAGATTTACGAGTGAAAGGCCATTGTTCTTGGACGCGACAACTTTCAGGAACGGTATCCGATATAAGTCAGCCTAAGGCAATCTGAAAATCTTATCCGGAAAAATTGCGGAGGAAGAAGTACTGATAAGAAACGAATAAAAGTATTTCTTTTTTTGTTTCAGGACTTTACTTTCCGCAATCGAACCTCACTTTAAAGCTCCCATACTTGGCTCCACGCGACAAGGTCAAATTAATCAGTCTTAGGACTCTTCGGAACGATTCGACTACGCCGCAAAATGTGGAGTACCAGATCCGCATGCCACGGGAACAGTCTGTAATTTACCTTAGAAATTCGAGCGACGTTATGCTACGGAATCTTCCGAAAAGTGGTAGAAACATTTTTACTTATTATTTTTTAAGAAAATTTTATTTAATATTACTGTAAAATAGAATAACTTTGGCTCATCAGTCGCGGGATAACTTTGATCCAAATTGTAAAAAATGCCTAAATAACATGTCCAAAATTAGGATATAAGTAAAAAGTCTTAAAACATTTTTTAGACATTTTTAGAATGTCTTACGTCTCAATTTTGACATGTGTGATGTTTGAGCATTATCAAAAATTTGAGCCAATGTTATTTTTGAGCCTAAATTATTTTATAGTATAGAAAGATAATAAAATATGTAGATAATCTTAGCTAAAGTAGTTTTGATTTTTTGTATTATAAGGCGCACTTAATATCGTTATCAAAGCAATGGAAAAGAATTTTGACGAAGCGGTACTCGAAATAAAAGTGCAACCAGTACCAGTAAAAGGAAAAACAATCAATTGTGCAGATTTCGTACAGGTAAATTCTCGTAATAAACTACTTCCTTCTGAATATTCGCACGAGTGACCCATTTATAATAACTCATTAATCATCGCAGTTGTCATCTCGAATTCATACCATGCGCATAAATAATAAAACTAATCTGATTAATGAAAGCATTGAATAATAATCTATTCATTTTATTCGGTGAATATAAAACTATTACAAGTAGTCGTAAAAATTTGTTTCGTTCGATCGTTTTGTGATACAAAAAAATAAACGACCATTAAAATGTCAAAGTACAGTTTATCGGAGATGTTAGTCCACAAAGTTCCTCGTGTTATAGGACATGTGCTTCTGGAACACGTCAAGATACAAGATTTACGAGAATCAACCAGTTACCATGATTGGCATGTTCGGCCCAGAGGCATACAGCTACGTGTGTCCCGAATTTCGCGTCACCAGATATGAATTATTGAATGGCAAGTATCTTCAGTCAGTGACATTTCAATCCTTTCAGTTTCAATCCTTTTAAATCCAATCTCGTATAATTCCATTCGATTACTTATAAATAGAAATGATTCAAATTTTAAACATTAATTTATCTACAAATTTTTAACGAATTTGTAACATAAATGATTTTCTAACATAACTGAAATATCCAACATAAAATAAGCTTGTAAAGAATTTTTGGAATTTGGAAACTTAATTCTCCTCGCGTTTGGGATTTTCATTTTTCTTTATGTCCTCAATAAATCGTATCGTCGCTCTAGCGATCTTCGTTAAATCGTCAAGTTCATGTTTACGAGAGATAAATCTTTCATCAAGGATCGAGCATTTTTCACTGACAAAGTCGAAAAAGCAGCCAAACGGTGATTGATTCGGATCATTCGACGTAAAATACGAATAAATTCTGCCGCAAGTGTTCGCGACAGCAAGCGACGCTAAAGCTGCTATCGGATCAGAGCAAAATTGTCATCATTAAAATTCGCTGAAGACGTCGTCTATATCAAAATGACTGATAAAGAATGATAATACGTAATAGTAGAAATCTGTGGCCGCCTTTGTATGCGTTGGATCATATATCAAACCCCCGAATCTCTTCGCCAACGATTTAAATTTTATTTTTCAGCCGTTGAAACAATAGAAGTGGCTACCGGGAAAATGTTGCAAGCGCCATATTTCAAATGCGACTTTTTGGGAGAGAGTTTAATCTAACAATAGTGAGATATAAACATCAAACTTTTATACAAAACTGCGAAAAAAAGTACACCCACATATACAAATATATACACAAATAACTCATACATTAAAATACTAATTTAAATATTGTGTTAAATAAATTATATAAATATTATTTGTAAATGCATGCATCATTAATAATAATTTTAATCGATTCCAAAATTATGGATATAAAAGTAATGGAATTTAAGTAACGTTTACTCATTTTCAAATAATAATTTAATACACACTATTCAACAAAAAATAGGGAACACTTCAGAATATTGAGCAATATTCAAAATTGAGCAATATTCAGAACACTGTAACTCGGTAAAAAAATATCGCAAACAAAAAATTAAAAAAGCATTTAAAAGCTTGAAATCTCTACTTTCGAAATCGGTAATTGATATTTCAATCTGATTGATTTTTTATGGAAATATACGGACGCAAATGGATACCTGTCAAATCTGAAAATTTTGTACAAATTTTAGAAAAGTCTATGGCGTAAAATACACAAAAATACGATTTACAGCAATCGAAAGAGTAAATCTTTACCTTCAATTTGCGTTTTCATTAAGTGCTGTACGATTCTTCACCGAACTATTGAACGTTGAAGCAAAAATGACCACTTTTGTTTCAACGTTCAATAACTCAGAAAAAAAAATCGTACAGCACACAATAAAAAAACAAATTAAAGGTAAAGATTCACTCTTTTAACTGCCGTAAACCGCATTTAGAAATTTCAAGCTTTCAAATGCTCTTTCGATTTTTTGTCTGCGATAATTTTTCACTAAGTTGCGATGTTCTTAATATTGCGTAATTTTGAGCGTGTTCTAAACTGTTCCCTATTTTTTATTGAGTAGTATTGTATATTAAAATGATATATTAGAGCTTTTATACATTACGACAATATTTTAATTAGATTCTTATCTAATAATTTGGCGCTTGCATCATATATTGTCCCTGAAATCTCTTCGATTATGTTAATTTATGCTAACGTAGGTGCTTTGCTATCACAGACCACTTTTAAATAACGTTTCCACTATACTACACTTAATATTGGACGTAAAGCATGTGTTGCGTGTCATTATAGGAACAATAATGTAAATTTTACTCTCATCTTTTTCAGGAACAGACTATTTTTACGTAGTCGACGGTAAATTATTTGCGAACGCGTCCTTAGACAGAGATGTTATCGGACCTCCGGGAGGACCCGGACCTCACATTAAGATCAACGTGAGATGTATCGTTTGGGAAGAAAAGACCGGGATGCAGCACGTACAAACGAATGTTTTCACTATCGACGTCCTGGATGAAAACGATAATCCTCCGACGGTGCAAGGCAACACTTCCATTGCTATAACGCTTCAGGAATTCTCCAAGGTAATTTTACATTATCAAATAGCGAAATCGAACTAATCAAAATCGAATCATATTAACGCTTGCCAAGATCATCCGAGTAGCTTAAAACCAATTAACTTCCTGTTATTAAGGAAGTCAGATTTATCGTCATCGGGCGCCGCTGATCTGTATCGAAATCCCTACCGGTTTAGTTATAATCTAACTTTATGATCCTGATAATATTCACTTTTTGTTACCTTTTACTAAAAGAAAATTAAATTGTTATTGAACAAAACTTTAAGTGGCGTCTTTATTTGTAAATAAATATGTAAGATGTAAAAATTCAAAAAAGTAGTATAAGATACCTATCTCAAATACGTTTCTATAAGGATATCATAAAAAAATTATTTAAAAATATAAGTAAAACTCGTCGAATAAGGATTTACTTTTTTGGGTGAATAACTTTAACTGTCCTTATCTTTTTTACTGACATGTTTAACAACTGGAAACATTTGGCAAATTCAACGTTTTTCAGTGAACGAATTACGTTTTCTAACTATGGTGTCAGTACGCTGAAAACGAGACTTAATCAAGCGCTCATTGTTCGTATAATTACTGCGTTGTTTTCAACGCGACGTGCATAATAAAAGGGAAACGCCAAATGCGAAGAGTATTACAAAAGATATGCGAGAATGATGAAGTATACCTACGGCGAGAGAGGAATAGCTTTTGGGATTGATTCTGATTAAACCTCTCTCAGAAGATCTCTCTTCTCATTAAGCCTCTCTCCTTCTCTTCAAATTCTCGTTTTCCTTCTTTACTCTTCACAGTCTTCAGTAAACATGTTTTTTTCTTTCATTCAGCTGTTACTTTTTATTGCTCATTTCATTTCAACGAAGAAGCAATTGTTTCGTTCAAATACCGAAAATTTTCGACGAATCTAATTGAAGACTTTAATGAACGAAGTTTGATCGGTTAATGGAAATCTCAAGTCTTTTCACTAAATATAATAAAAATATTTTAACCGATTACTAAGAGAGGAATAATCCGCTATCTGCTATTAAAGATTATAAAGAATATGTTAGAAACGGCTTTCTTCACGTGTTTTTTTCTAAATATTATAGAAGTTTAATAAAACCAAAAATTTTTCATTACGATAACTATAATAAATATGAATAAATTAGAAAAAAAATAATTAAAATAATTTTTTTTTACTTATATGTAAAATAGATACAATTTATGTGGATATTAATAAAGAATATTTAATTAAATTAATTATAATATACACTACCGCTCATTAATTTCAATACACCTACAGATTCGTGGATTTCTTTAAAAAGAATGAACGCGATACGTGTGTTTTGCACATTTGTAAACAATGTGTATGAATACAAAACATGTTTATTTGCCTATAACATAAATCCATATTCATCACAAACGAGCTTCTTTTCATTACTTTCCAAAAAATCGACGATTTGAGTACTGTATACGCGATATAGTGTACGTGTTGACGAATCAGTTTCAAAAGAGTATTGGACATATATCTTATATCATATGATATCGTGAGCTTGCATGCGTATTTTATTTCCAAAAATCAAATGTTATCCGGCTGTTAGTTCTGTTTCTTCAAAACTACAATGTTCAAGGATTTTTTTTTTATATAAATAAACAAAAAAGTACACTCAAGCGCTGAAAGTATTTATAACAATAGACGGATTTATTTCTGTGGAAAACACAGTATTACGTTTATCCTTTACAGAGAACAACAAATGTGGGCATGTACTGACATTAATAAGCGATAGTGTAGTATAAAAATCACATTTTGATGTGAAGAATTACGAAAAGAAATTATTTCAATAAACAAAGAAGACTATATTTAGTCGAGGAGAATTTAGTGCTTAATAATTTTGTGTGAATTTTTACAATTTCCAATTCAAACAAACTGCGCATTTATTATTTATTGATTTTGAAACACAATCGTAGACTGAAGTTGGAGTACGTAATATCGCAGATTAAATTGACAAATAGTTTAATATTATTGTTGTTAATAAGTATTTTTAAAACACTGTAAATAATTTATTGCCTTAGAAAAAAATATTACCTTAGAATTTGAACCAGAATCTTCCGAATTCCATGCGAGCATCTTGTTTATTAATCCTATAAAATATTTATTTCACAGGGTTATCAATTGGTAGATGAGAATTATTTGGTCCTGAGAGACGCCGATGCGGTGACTAGCAATCAGTATAGCGTTCGTCTGCTTGACGATACCTCCAAAGCTTTGAACATCACTTACAGCATTCTGCCGATCGAACATCACATGCGTCCGGATCAAGTGCCTTCTACCGGCATTTTTCCCAGTAAGTATCGAACACCGTCCTCATTTCGCATTTCATTTCAGTTGACAAATGCCGGCGTGTAACATATCTCCTGTGTTCGTAATCGGAAACTCGTTTCATATATTTTTCAGGGATTATTACAGAGAAGACGCTGCTACCGAAATCACCGTATCGTGTAGTCCTTCAAGTCAAGGATGAGTCGCTTCTTGCAGGATACGGGGCAAATTCGGTGAGTCAGTATCGATTCTACGTCATCAACACTCATTGGCAAGATACTTGAAGTATTTGCTCCATTTGCAATGTGTCAAAGGACAGTGGCCAAGTTAACTTAAGAGCGGATTCCGAGCATGGTAGCATGTGATAGAGTAAAAGCCTAGTTCCTTAACTTTCCCCAATGCACTTTAAAGAGCAGAACACTCCAAAGTGCTTCGCCTCTATAATCTCTCTGATAGTTAGAGACCTAGAAGGGTACATATTTTATTTTACTTTGCTTGTATTCAAACAGTTAATTTGAAAATCAGATTTTCATACTATCTTTACAGAAATCTAATATTGAGCAATTTATTATTGGAAAACAATAATTAATTGCTCATCTAAAATACTAATAGCACTGCAAGTGCTTTTAATACTTAAAATAAGTAATTAATTACTGTCTTTCTGTATTAAATTGGCCAGATTTCTATAACAGTAACAAGACAAATACTAATATTAATCGAAATTGCAGAAAAGAACAATGTTCGCAATTTGCTACAATTCTGCTTCGAAAAAACATTTATTAAAAATTAATTGATGTATCAGAGAATCAAATCAGAGCTCTTCGTAATGCACTGGCTATTCATTCGAAATGAACGGAGCACATGTGCAACGTGCCGCGTTGGGAATCTATTGTTCGATTAAAAAAGTTCACACCGATAAATTTCGCAATATCGGCAGAGGTCCCCCGATATCTCACCGCTGTATGTCATTTGTAAACGGCATTGGCAAAACTCGAGGCGAAAGTGCACCGTACTGATCCCATAATTCGTGAAGAGCTTGGTTTAATATATGAGAAGACTAAGACGTCTGTGATATCTCATAAAATCTATGATCTTACTTTACGTGAACCGTGGAACTTTCATTCATGAAAGATTATTTCTATTCATTTACAGCAAATACAAATCGCTCCGATAATTATAACGACTGCTGAAATTTAAGTTTAATTGTTACAACGTTTAATTGTTACAATAAAATTGCAATACTAGAAATGCATTGTAATTAAACAATTTTTAATTTAAATTCTCTTATTGTTAAAAATTCCTTTTTAAAGCGCTCTTTTCGAAGTTAAAGTATTTATCAATAATTTCTTAAGACTCGTCCCCACTGAAGGCAATCGGCAATTTTTTTCCCATTATTTTATATAAAAAATAGAAGAGAAAGCCGGTATATTAAACGGCATGATCGGCTTCAGTGGGGACGAGCTTTTACTTGTTAATTTCAAAAATATGAGCGTTCTCTCTTAAATGCAAATTTTCTCTCATTTCTGTCCACTCCCAATCAGCATAAAACAACATCGATCTAAGCTTGTATCGAGAAAGTTGAAAGATAAGGACTCATTAATGGTCATTAGTCGTATGCCTTGCATTCGTAATCCTCGCTCCTCCGCCGTATAATCGGAGGCCATTAAACAATTAGGTGGTGAAATCTCGCCTTGTTAGAGGTTCCTTTAGAGGGTGCGGCATTGATTTCGTGGAGGCTAATCGTGGATTAAATACCTACGTCATCTAAAATTAGCGTGTGGGTGTAAGTCACTTATTGCTCAGTTTTGTTTCGAATAATATGCGAGTAGTCGTTAACGCGGCTCTCGATGTTTTTCTTGATAAACGAGCGATAGTCTTTCTAAAAATTATTTGTCCTCGTTTGATCGAGATAATCCGACTGACCGTTTGATGTGAAATCGTTGAAATTTGCAACGAAATTTCTGGAATTGCGACACAAAGCGCAATATGCACGAATAAATCCGCGTAGAATGCGATTTTCAAATATTTGGTTTATAGTTTTTGTGATGAGAATGTTTAATCATTTAGGTATATCTTGCAAAATTTGTAGTTAATTCACACCATTAAGTTAAATATCAAATAAAAAAATTAAATTAATAAAAAGCTTAAATTTTGATGAATTTAAAATTGCTAGAAGTTTTGACGAGTTTTCTAATATAATAGATTTAATTACAAAATAATTTAATATATAAGTTAAATATATTACGTTGAAAAATAAGATTTTAATTTGGATGAAATAATGACAGATTTATAAATGTTTCGATAGAAATATATATAACGCTAAATAAATATATTGAGAGAAAATTGTATTCATTTTTTACTACTATCTACGGATACATGAAATTTTTAAATTCCGATCGCACAATAGTGGCACACGTGTGAACATATGTCATCTTGATATGTAATTGAAAAGAGGATAACGATTGTAGAATGGTATGCGAAAGCGATAATAATCAGATGGTATTCGTTCTAATTTGAGTCGTGCTCATCGTGCACCTTTAATGGATACCCTATATCATTCGCGCCGCGCACGACTAGCTGCTTAAATTGAAACCACGCGAGAAAATAAATCTTGACGCCGATATCCAAGCGACCTCAGCGACCTGCTCTTGATATATATCCCGTGACCCTTAAATCAGGCCGTGTCTGAAGTATCGACGATCCTCTTGGGTAATCATGTCTTTTCTCGCGAAACGCGATATCTTAAATGTTGATCTTCAGCCATGGAAACACATCCTTCAAATTATTCTCATTATAAATATGCGTTAGGAATTATCGGATTTTCTCTTTAGCTTTATTTCTTCTTAAATAAAAAATTGAAATATGTTTCTTAATGTTTTAAAATTTATACATATAACACACAAAAATTTTTATATATAATTGTACAATAATTTAATATTGAAAGAATTTTTTATGGGAAAAATTAAGAAACATAATGGCACTATTGAATTATAAAAAAATTGCGGTAAGGATCTGTTCGCAATTTCTATGCGTAAAGAAAAGATTGGTACGCGTTTAAGTACCAAGGAGGATTTTCCCACTATAACAGTTCCACTATAACCGTATACCAAGAAATGGACGATAAATTCTAATAAAGAGCGTCACGTAGCAATCGCACCTGCGGTGGTCTTTAATATCGATTTTTTGAGGTAAAATATCCTTTGAATCTCTTTCGAGATCCTTTCTAGTCGTGATGAGAATTGTCCTAATCTCATTTCATGTAACAATTCATTACACACTCTAGATGTAATAAAAACATCTATTTTTTAAATAATTACAATTTATAATATTGTAAAAAAAATTTTAACCACTATTTAAAAAATAATAAATGTTATCTGTGTGAAAAAGTAATATAATATATTAAAAAATTATATACATAAAAAATTACATTGATAGGTAAAAATAAAATGAGAAGCTTATTTAGAGCGATTTAAAGTAATAATATTTCTTTTCGTCTTTTTTTTTTAGATTCTGTGAGAGCAAGAATGTTTCTCATATCATTAATTATTATGTAAGCTTCTATTACAAGAAAAGCTTCCAACTATACGAGTATTTTTACATAATTAAAAAAATATTTAAAGGATTGTACTCGCAACTTCGATTATACTAATAGCATTATAAACCTTATTTGAGAAAAATAAAATAATAAATAAGTCAATTTAAGTAGAAACATTAATAAAAAGTATAAATTGTTATACACAAATGAAAATAATATAATAAGTATCTACACAATTTTTCTTCTTTTAAAATTTTATTTGGACAGGATCAATAATTCATATTTTCTTTTATTTAGGTAAATATCAGCATAACTTTGTCGGGGCCGGTACACCAAGCTTTAACAACTTCAACACCGTCAACTGTCGCGACATTCTCGTATCCGACGAATGCGAAGATAGCCCGGATTTCACCCAGATATCTACGCGTAGCGAAACCCACCACGAAGCCGCATCCTTCGATAACTTTCGTCCTAAACGGTTCGGATGCTTTCAACGTCACTCAACGAGACGGCATCATTTACGTGTCGGATGAAACTAAGCTACGATCCGAACCCAACATTGTTCAGTAAGTCTGACCGTCTCTTGTAAATAACCTGATATACAAGAGTAAACTATTTCCAATAGTCAGATTAGATTTCTAGATAGGAAGAGCAAAATGTGATTTGCGTTATTCCTGCAAATACTTCTATAGAACTTCTATAAGCAGTTACAACATTTTCTGTCGGTCGATTTCTTATAAATATCTGAACTAAAGATATTTATATTTTTCAGATATTCTTATTAAAAAGATCAATAAAAGATAAAACTTTAATAGTATACTTGATATTATATTCTTATTGCCTTATAATTAAGAATATACTTGCTGTCAGAATTTTTTAATTGAACATGGCAAATTTATAAGCACGTAAAATAATAAGGCCATTGATGCGAGAAAATTTTCGTCGATCATGTCAAGTCGATGAGTATCGACATTTCGCTTGTTCAGAGCGAACCTTCTTGTCGCATGAGCATAATACAAAATATCGATGTGTTCACCAGACTGAAATTAAGATGGATCGGAGCAGATGGTAACACGACGACCAAAACGCTGCGAGTGAATCTGATCGATGTACCACAATCGAAGAACGGCACGTGTGGACAATCTGCTCAAGAGAAGATGCATACATGCGCAGATGCGGAAACGCGTGAGAAATGTGAAAAATCTTGTGGAATCGGCAGCGGAGTCCTGAGGTGTGTACCATCTATTTTTCCTCAGACTGAATGGTTTTACTCCCTTTGAGTAACCGTAATTCTTTCAAACGATAAGTAGGTACTACAAGATTCTTTAGTAGGAATTTTGTTTAAAAAAAACTCAATATATATCGCGATTAAAGTAATTTATAATTTTCTTTTATAAAATATTATAATTAATATTAATAATCTTGATAATTGTAAATAAATATATAATCAATATTAAAATGATCAAATATTGATTATATATGAACAATTAGTGGAGCCTGTAATATTAATTATTATTCGGATTATAATTGATTTCAATTGTGTGTAAGTCGAAGATTATCACATTTCCAGAACTTTTTGTTGAGTTTTTTTCTTTTACGACAGTAACTTTCTCTTTAATTTTCAAGCGGTGTAAATTCATCATTAGTGAGTTTAACAGCAGAAGCGCATTCCACAGAGTACTTGCGTTCCATGTTGCATATCTTACTTTATAATTACACCTCTACACTGGAAAATGTTGCATAATGCTACTTGCTCCTATGTATCAAGAATTTTGAAAATGCTCTTGTTCAAATCTTTATTTTATAATATAAAAATCTTAAATGAGATTTACATTGCTTGAGAAAAAAAATTGCGGAAACATTGAAGTCATTACAGACTAATAAATTTCTAAATAATAAATTTCTAAACAAAAGCTATAATGAAAAATACTCTTGATCGATGACGATCCTTTATACAAAGCAAATCTATTTTATATCGAACCCGCACTATCATTGTGTCTCGGAATTGATGGTGATTTTCTATAATGAAATAAATGGGTCATTATTTTCGTTCTTTTCTCCGGAAAAACGCCACGAGGCACAATTTCGTCGTAACGACTATTTGGGATGGTAGCGCCAGGTTTGTGGCTCTTCCATCAAATTCCACTTGATTCGCTCTCTATGTCCCTCTTGACAGTTATCGTTTTCTGATATGATAAGGTAAAAGATGTTAATCGACGATTTTTTTTATCCTTTCTTTCTTCTTTTTTGTTAAAAATGACAATTATAATTCTTTTCCACATTTCGTTTTAATTTATTCCCTGTATTAAATTTAAAAAATGTTAATTTTTTAGTATTATTTTGAAAGAAATGTTTTTTGCTATTTTAAAAAATGATTAAAAAATTATCCCACGTCATTTAATCCAGTACTACAATTTTTCTTTTTTGTTTATATTTTATATATGATTTTTTTCTTAATTATAGTTTTCATTATCAAATTAGATTCATATAATTAAATTTTTTGAAGATAAAAATACTTTTTAATAAAATATTAATTGAATTTATTTTAAGAGACTAAATTTATGATAAATTTTATCATAAATTATCATAAATTTATAATTGAAAATGAATTTATTAAAATCATTTTTTTATCATTTAATATAGTACGATTTGTATAATGGAAGCTATTCTTAATAATTCTGAGAAAGTAACTTGTAACACTTTATATGAATTTCTTTCTGTATGACTCTATTATAATTAAAAGAGCGTTAATAATGAATTTATGCGCAGCAAGGGTAATTTTATCGATCGATGCGTTTGGAGGAACGGCAACACTACTCAAATGTCGGAATATTATTCCACTTGTTCTCCGAATTTGTCGTATTGCCCGGACAACGAATGCGATGAACTGGAACTCAACGTTCCACACATATGTCCGCAAGACTGCATCTCCGAATGTGAGTCGCATGTATTGTTTTGTTGATCGGATTAATGCAGTAAAGCCGGTTGTGTAAAAATGTCACAGTATGTCACGATACGTGAGGAATCACTTTTATTATAGTATCGTGAAAAATAAATAATCGAATAATAAATCATTTAAGAGGGAAAAAAAGAGAAAATTTCTTTCTAAAACGTTCTTAAAATTTAGAATCTCTATATTTCTAAATTTTTCTAAAACTAAAAATTTTGGATATATAATATATAGAAAAAAATCCAAATATATAGAATCGTGTTTTAAATCTTCAGTCTTGATGTACGGTTCCTTTCGCTCGAAAACCTTCTATATAAAAGGATTTCGCGTTGTCGCAGTAACGTCTCGTTCAAAGAGCTTAAGAGCTATTGAAGAAGGATTACTCTATACTCGTCCCCGAGAGGCACTCGATCGATCTAAAAGTGGTTGTATTCGCATTTTTAGCTGACGTTTTTCTCGCTCACATGAACAGCAACGGTCGCGGCATAAAGAGCGGTCTGAATATCTGCACCTGCAACGATCTATTGCAATGCACCTGCGGAGTCGACTCCTTTTTACAACAAGGAAATGACGTGCCTGGAACAACAAGGGAGGAACGACCTGGCACCGGAAAATTACGTAATCGGGAAAATGAGGTTGTCGTGTCGGGTGCACGCAAAGGTAGGTCATTGCATCTTTTTCGCTATTTTTTTTTCCATAAAAATTATGTGCCGGACAATATTAAGTCACAGACAAGAGTCATTGATAATTTAACCATAGTTACAATATTTATAGAAGTATTGAGTTTCGAAATTAAAAACTACGAAATATATTATATTTTATTCAAATATGTCACATTAAACACTGCACTTCCCTTAAGAAAAAGTGTTTTAATATACTGATAAACTATTCAGTAACTGATGAAATATCATCGGTTACTGAATAACAAATCAGTATATTGAAACACTTTTTCTTAAGGGTTAGAACGCTTTTGGTTAAAAAAAATTAATTTACGTGATTTTTCCTCTTAATGCGGGTTTATATCAAAAAGTTTATTTTACATTCTATCAAACAGTATTAACCTTTGCTCTTTTCACGCTTCTGCAGCGTCCAGCGGACCGTGCGGCCCCACGTGTATGATGGGTGTCATTGGAGCTAGTCTATTTGTGTTGATCGTGATTGTGGGATCATTTGTTACTTGGAGATATAGGTAAGAAGCCAAACAATTAATTATATAAAATAACAAAGTTATTTATCAATATAATTTTAAAAACGCAACATTATAAATAATTTTTAATATGACTTCTTTTCTTAGTACACAAAGGTCCTTCTTGCACGAAAATGCAAATATTATACAATTTGCTTTTATATATATATTACATATATATTTATATAT
>NW_017305397.1:507676-509240 GCF_001594115.1 Trachymyrmex septentrionalis | reverse complement strand
TATATATATATATATATATATATATAATTGTTAAATTTAATGTGTGTATATTTATTAACACCGAAACAAAGTGTCATTCTTAAAAGTAACACGCAGATAGCACGAGTTTAGATAATCCAATCTTTGCTATCTGCAAGATAAATTCATTGCTTTGTGTTAATTCCGTTTAAAATTTCTGCAATTTAATTGATATATATTTCTTAGTATTATATATAACTAAAAGTATTTTTTAAGTTCTACAACTTTTTGACATTTATCAAAGAATTTATTGCAGAAATACAAATCGAGAGGATTTTTCACAAGAAGAAAGAATATATTTGTTTAACTCGTCCAGATAAGGTCGAATTCGAAAGTTTCTTGCAAAGAGCGGAATTGAGAAAGTTTCAATGATATGTACGTTGGCACTTTTTTTACGTTTGCACCTTGCAATCGGTTACCTCCATTTTCATTCCTTTTGTGAATTTTAAATAAATTTGATTTGGTTATTTTATGTCAGTACGTGTTTTTTATCATTTTTTCTCGGAAATGTTGAATTAGAAGAAAATAAAATTAAATGTGTTCAAAAATTTGACATTCAACTTTTTTACCAAAGTAAATTTCGATTAAATTTGCGAGAGGTACTACGGACGCGCGCTGGCATACTTTGTATATGTACAATAATTTAAACTCACAAGCCTGCATGTTATCTAAACTTTCGAATTTGGGTCAATGTCTACTAGAATTTCTCACTCAGGACAACTAGTGACCACAATAGATCAACTTTTGCTAAACTGCATTAATACATCTTTAAATTATTAGATCGAGACAAAGGGAGAAAAATGAAGCGCAGAGATGTAAAATTATCGTTAAATACAAATTAACAATTATTTATGATAAAAAATTACGATAAAATGGTAATTTATTGGTAATTTTGATAAAATTTATTGTTTTTTATAGTTTTATGTACAAATAGGTTTAATGTATTATATATTTTTCACATTAATGCATAATATAAAACAATATTCCTCTAATATTCTCATTGAGAATATAAAAATCACTGATAAAATAATAATAGGATTTACTACATCTAAACTTAAAATCTAAGCGATGCAAAAATCCATTTTCAACATACATATAATTACCTAGAGATTTAATATAGTCACCAAAAAATAGAAAGCGATGCAGATTAAAAATTCTAGCATTTTTTTAACATAATTTCTTGTTTTATATTTTAAAATCTAACTTTTTGAATTACTTAAAATTATTCTACATTTTTATTCAGATATTCCGATAATAGTGCAATTATAGAAAGATTATTTTATTTTTGATATATAATTGTATCTTTATTTTTACTTTAATAAAAATTATCTTCAACAGTCTAGTCGCTAAAATAGCAAGCAAATAAATGAAAGTTTTATAAGTTAATTATAAAGTAAAAAATATAAAAATACAAATTTAAAAATCAAAATATTTACAAAATGATTCAAGGTTACTGTACTTGTTACATTTTTTCTAGAATCTTAATAAAAAAAACTTATTTGAAGTTCCTTTAGTTTAGAGTTAGACTATGTAAAAACCTAGTTTT
>NW_017305397.1:501662-507576 GCF_001594115.1 Trachymyrmex septentrionalis | reverse complement strand
ATATTATTATATTGTATATTAATATGTAACATCAAAATTAAAATATGAGTTAAATAAAGAGTTTTGAATTTAATAACTAAAGGCTAAATGCTTTTACATGAAATTATTTTATTTTTATAATTTTTTAACATTACCATTTTACAAATCTCCAAAAATTACTGACTAATTTATCATAATTTACTGAGTAAATTACCATCAAATTTGGTTATTTTTATTTCTAATTAAGCGAAATTTTTTTTGTGTGTATAAAATATTTATTGTAATATTTTTTTTATTATTTTTTATTAAAAAACATCAGTTTTATATTTAAATATGCGATTACATCATAATTAATAATTACTTGCGTATATAAGTGATAAAATAATTTCCAGTGTCATAATTGATAATAGTACAGTTAGTTCAACTCCAATTATCCTATTTCACTCCACAAACCAAAATAGCTTCATAAGCCAACATAGCTCGTCTTCCGCATCGCGATGCTCTGCGTTCCAGAATGGCGGCGAAGGGTGCTCGACGGGAATGCAAACACAGGGTGGATGATGCGGCAAATGGTATTGGTATTTTGCCGTCCGACTACATCGATCGCGGCGATGGTCTCCTGATCGGTCTGGACACGTTCACGGCGGCGAATCGTCATCTATTGTTACCTAAGGCATGCCCGGTAAGAAATCTTTTAACTCATTCAAAATATTTATCGATGTTATCCACTAGAAATAGAAGACTTACAATTAGCTATTAAGAATGATATATAAATTATATGGACTTATTTAATTCTTGCACTGAAAAATCTTTAATTAAATTTCAATAATTTTATTAGAAGATTTCCGTGTCATAAAATCTCTATTCCATGTCATAAAAAGTACTTATTTTTATAAAGAAAATATTAAATACTGTTTATTTGATTATAAAGGTACGATTGATATAAGATACATACTTTTATGTTTACAACAGCAACTATTAAATTTAAATTATAATAAATCCTAATTATATTCTGATGCTCGATATATTACTTGAATAAACGTTATCTAAGATATACTATAGAGTCTGCAAAGTTACGAAACCTTTCTTATTACTTTAACCAGTGTTATCTAGCCACGGCAGACTTCCCCGCGAATGATAAAAAGATTTTAAAAAAATGGCATTCTTTAACAGTTCTTGAATAAAATTATTCTTAGTAATAAAATTATTCCGTAAGCCACTTCTATCTAAATTATCACGTTTTTAAGTTAATGAATTAACCCTGCAGTTTGCAAGTAAGTTTTTCGGACATAATTCAATGAACGTTTGTTATTAAAAAGGGAATTATATATTCATTTTTCAATATTAAATTTTATTTTTTAATTAATATATATCTTTAATATTTTATTAATATTAAAATTTTTCTTTTCTACAAGTTGTTTTCAAGATATACATTTATATTGTGTTTGAAAAAGAAAGTGCTAAAAATTAAACGGACCGAACGAATTATATATGTAGAAATTCTTTTTCACATATGAATTCAAGAGAAGAAGCTTCTATCGTTCATTTCCTTTATTCATTTTTTCTAGTCACATATACATATAATAAATAAAACAGTTCGTTCGATATTTGTGCAAATAAAGCGATATCATCATACAGCTTAATCTTTACCAAAGAGCTTTGCGTGACGGAAAATTTTTCCACTGGAAAATAAATTTCTTATTTTATTTATTTGTTTCTTTAATAAATTCTCTTCTCAGGAGAGAAAAATCGTAAAAATTTCCCTTTTCCACAGCTGTGTCTGCAACTGCACAACACGATCCGCAGACTTTTCCGTGCAGTCGCCTTCCGCACGTGATACGTCGTACGTGCGTGCTCGTGTGTTAGCGTGCATTCTTGTAATCCTGCAAGCAACGTGCTAAAGCGCGTAAGCTCTTTCAGCTTTCCGCACGAAGGAGCGCAAGACTTCTAGAGGGTTGGTTCTTGGAATCTAAACGCGTCTCAGAAACTCGGTCAAGCTTCATAGTCTTCAAATTCGTCGGGATATTTGTTTAGTAATAGCGTGGTTCGTGCTTGATCGCTGATCTCTTAAAACCACGTTAAATTACGGAAGACGCATTTCCGCAAAATAGATGTTGCGTATTCTTGAGAGAAATAATTTTATTAAATCTTCTTGGAAAGATATAATCCTCCAGCTGACTACTAATGAGGGAATAAGAGAAATCGAGGTTGCTTCAATTTAAGGTTTCATCTAAAATTTTGAAGGAAGAGCCTTGGGCATCTTTCAGAATATAATACTTCGCGAATTTTGCAAATTATATCAGGGAATCATATCAGAGGATCATATGGAAGATGAGATTCATTCGCATTTTATTATTTCTCGGAAATAAAATCCGATAGTTTTTCATTTTGTCGTGTTTTCTCACCGTTGCTTTTCTGTGTCCCGAGTGATCGCGTGTTCCACTGCTTCTCGCTCTGCAATCGTGGATACCGTCCTTGATACGTAGAGACCTGTAATTTACTTTGAATGCACAGGAATCTTAATTAGTCTGCACTCACTCCTCAGTTACAAAAACTTTTTAGCACCACTCCTATTTGCTCCGAGAGTTACACCGAAATTAAAGTTCGATTCGGCGTTTCCCGCATCTGGAAACAATTTCTAAAATCGTTCGTCGTAATTAACAATGCTTGAGATTATGAGGGTCGTCGGATTTTTTTACAGAGAAGATCTCATCAAGATCTTCTTGAAATACAAGGTACTTTAAACGAATTCTTTCTTTATAAAAAAGATCTGGTTAATAAAAACTTTTTAACTGAATTCTTTCTTTTTCTCTTTAAAACGGAATGCGAATTCGTTGAGTTCAGTATTTTCTTCAAATACCACAAAATAGCAAAAAAGCTGAAAATATGCAAACGGAGAAATGCAAAACATATATTTCTCGTATAATAATAGAATTTAATAAAATATACATCTTATGTATAATTCAATTTATTATTTTTTTGCAATATTACATTTTAAATTAATGAAGTAATATTTATTACATAATCTTTTTTCTAAATAAAAAAGACAAAGAGATACTTTCCGTTGCTTGAAGCACCTACAATTGAATGAAAGAACGATAAAAATATCGCTGAAAAAAGACAAGTGAAGCCGCGAAATGTCAGTGGAAAAGAATTCACGATATTTCTATTCTTTGCAAGGCGTTCTTGAAACGACACTAGCGAGATAAAGTCTTTTTATTCAATAAAGACGAAACGAACGAAGACGGATCGACTCTAATATGGTGTATGCAGCTCAGTGAACAGTGGGTTTGCGGGGTAAACCTTTTTTGACACACACGCAAATTCATCGAGAGAGCACTTTTACGTCATACAAATTTCGTTATCAGTCTTTAGAAATAAAGTGATTTTATAATTAGACTTTGATCAAGGAGTAAATTAATCTGCTTCAGTTAATAATTAATTCCCTCGTCTAAAATAGACACTACGCAGCTTTACCGCCAAATTGCTTATTCGCACTATGGCCTAATAATATTTAGCTTCTTGTTTACAACAGATGTGATTTTCTCAATAATCTTACTTAAAAATTGCTAAATTGAAAAAATCGAAACTAAAACCATATTATTTTACAGCAATAAGCTCTCTATGAGTTTTCATCACTTTAGTAAAAAAATAATACTAATTCTTTTAGAAGAAAATTCTTCGGAGATGTCAAGAATAACGCGGTAATATCATTTAAAATACCATGGAATTAGCGCGTTACAAAATTTACACATCAAAAGTACAATTGAGTTTCTTTCTAAAATAGTCCTACATGTTACATTATCAAAAGAAATCTGCTGAGCTTGATTCTTTGCAATATGTATAAAATAGAATGCAAAAAATATCCATTTCTTCATATTTTCTAAATAAAATTTCCGTTCGCAAATAATTAAAACTAATTTCTATAATTGGTAGATATGGGAATCATGTCTCATTCTTCTTGTCCAAAAGGGATCTTGTTACAAAATTCTCAATGGATAATATGTACGCAGATACTAAAGTGATTATTAATTCGTGGAAGTATTTCTTATTAATCACTACGTGATCCTATTATCGTTCTTGAATCGTCGTATAATTGAGTAACCACTCGCATCCTTTGCAAAGCAATTTGTGCGAAGTAATGCCGAACAGATATCGTCTGACACGAACCTGGAAACACGTTCCAGCGAGGCGTAACGCTGGATTAGAGAGACAGTAAAGCTCTTATCGTAACAAGCTCGAAAGGATTTATTAATCGGTACATGCATTCTCCATCTTCGTGTTCAGGATTTCTCAAATTGTATTATACGTGTTGCAAAGAAAACAATTAAAATAAGAGTGATTGAAATCATATAATAAATTAGCATCACCTATATTAATGTAAATAGGTCAAGCTTATAAAACGTAAATGTCGAAACATTAGCTTATCAATGATTGAAGTTTCTTTATGACTTCAAGAAGAGAATTTGAAGTTGTTATCTGTTTATCTCTTTCTCGAACATGCGGTAAAATATGAAATTGATTACAATACGTATCTAACGTCCGAATTTTTACGTGTAATTTCAGCCGGATCCAAAATGGGAATTTCCTCGGTCACTCCTGAAGATCGAACAGGTGTTGGGCGAGGGTGAATTTGGGCGCGTTTTGCGCGCTAAAGCTATGAACATCGGTGGAATTCCTGGTCCCACGACTGTCGCGGTGAAGACTCTGAAAGAAGACGCGTGTACCTCCGAACTAGCAGATCTGCTGTCCGAATATCAGCTTCTGAAGGAGGCGCAACATCCGAACGTGATTCGATTATTAGGTGCTTGCACGACACCGCCAGGCGCGCCTGTCTACCTCATCATCGAATTCGCCGAATTTGGTTCTTTACGGTAAGTGCGCGCCGTGATATATTCGACCGCCGTTGTCCTGACGCTATTTATGACCTCTCCGTTTCACGAGCTTCTGGTCTTATCGATAAAAGTCCTGCTGGAAGCGGATTGACGCAATTCGTGCGTCTTGCTTCGAAATTGAATTTAACTCACGTACAGATAATTCTATCTTTTATTGTGTGATGAATAACACGCAATTTTCCAAGATTAAATTAGAAATTGTATGTTTATGCTGTTTGATTTTATCTTTTTGTCATTTGCAAATTTTTTATTTTTAAAATATGTAATAAATACATGACTATAATTTACACAAAGTATTATGAATATAAAAAGTGTATACATCCTCTATATCTATTATATTTTTAAAATAAAAAATTTGCAAATGACAAAAACATCAAATCATGAACCTTCGAGATTTTAATATTGTCTTAAAAATTAGGTAATGTAGATACAATTTTTTTTGTATCATGTATGCTTAAGTTTGTGTTTTGGATCGAGCGAAGTCCCATCCTTTGGCTACTCATTTTTCATATCACTTATTTGAATTTCTTCTTTTCTAGGGGTATATCGTATAGTTTTCTCTATTAAGATGCCGAACGTAAATGCTTTACGCAATTGAATTGTTAATTATGATGTCGCCATTGGCATAATTAATGACACGATGCACTTGGCGTGAAGCACAGAATATTGATATCTTTCATGTCACCATCAGTGAGAAATAAAAACGAACACATACATATTACTAACTCCTTTATTGTAAAGAACTGAAAAGGTTTCTTACAAAAAATTTCAAACTTCCACATGTTACCAAACTAAACTCTCACATGATCATCTTTGAGAGTTTACTAACATGGAAGTTTGATCATTTTTTGTAAGAAACTTTTTCAATTGTTCTTTCCAATAAAAATGTTAGAAATACATGTGTTCGTTTTTATTTCTCGTCATTTAAAAATGAAGATTAATGTTCGTGTACATTTTAATAATAAATATATTTTTTTAAAAATCGAGCACATGACTTAGATAAATGTACGTATTATACCAAGAAACTAAAAAGAAAATTT
>NW_017305397.1:490951-501562 GCF_001594115.1 Trachymyrmex septentrionalis | reverse complement strand
TCTAGCAAGAGTTTAAGTGGTTTTATAAACCAAGAAATTTTCGCTGCAAGAGAACTCTTGTCCTAAATACAGCGCTCTAAACATAATTCGCAATGAATATATATATATATATTAATGTTTTAATGACATTGCGCAATGCGACCGACTTACAAACGCGGAAATAATTCTGAGAATTTATCGCGATGCGGAATTCCACCACATGGAATTCCGTCACTGTCGAAGGTAAACAACCTTTGCGAAACCAGTTGCTCTCGATAATTAAATTTTTCCGCGGATGCGATGCACATGACTGGAACTCCATCACCGTCCTGATAATCTAGGTTTCTCAGAAACGGATGGATTATTGATCACCAATTTCTCGGATAATGCTCACGGTGTATAGAATAAACTTACACGAAATTTCAGTAACTATCTGAGGCGCAGTCGGCACTTGGAGTCGGAGAATAGAATACCCGCACCGACGTCTCTCCTTTCCACTTCGCCGATCAACATCAGCGAGGAATCGCAATGTAGCGATAATGCATTGAACTATACCATAACGCCGCGCGATATTCTCTCGTTCGCCTGGCAAATAAGCAAAGGAATGACATATCTCGCTGATATTAAGGTACGATAATATCATTTCAAAATATTCATAAAGTTATTTGGATTTCTTTTCCAAATTACTGAACTTATCAGAAATATCTAAACTAAAAACGGTTAAAATATATTATATAATAGAATTAACAGGAAATTAGTGACAGAATGGCAGTATTCAAATTGACTTTCCTTGCAACTTGGTTAATGAAATTTAACAGCATGTGATTGCAACTTTCTGGAAGTCAAAATCGTGAAATGTCTCAAATGAACTCGGTCAAGTCATTAGCAATTAATCAAAGTTTCCTCCGCACTGCAGTTGGTGCATCGGGATCTCGCGGCGAGGAATGTTTTGCTCGCAACCGGTAAGGTCTGCAAGATCTCGGACTTTGGTCTAACTCGTGATGTATATGAAGACGATGCGTATTTGAAGCGAAGCAAAGGACGAGGTGAGATCATCCATTAATTAATAATCTGTACGCCGTCAAAACTTACAGACATTTCGTCACATTCTCTCATTATTGAAGCAAACGTAGCAAATTATAGCAATACATTTTAAATCAATTATTAGTTATAAATTCATTTCCGATAATGAGAATTACAATTTACAAACATAATATCACAAAAATATCAAATCAATCTTATAAATTATAATTAATAAATTATTTTATTTCACATCACACAATGATAAATCTATGTTATTAGACAAAAAGTGTCGTAATTTAGTATCGAAAAGTGCAATTTTGCGAGGCGCGGACAATATTTTAACAAGTTTAATCCTAACGATTCTAATTCAACCGCGACGGAGTAAATCCGGTCGTAATTCTTTCGGGCGTATTCACGAGAAAAACATCTTTAATGACTCGCACGAGCCCGCTTGTTACTTCGCGTTATCCAAGGTTTTACGGTTCGTGTCTGCAGTGCCTGTAAAATGGATGGCGCCGGAATCCCTGGCCGACCATGTATATACCAGCAAATCGGACGTTTGGAGCTTCGGCGTGCTCCTATGGGAGTTGGTCACGTTAGGAGCGTCTCCATATCCTGGAGTCGACGTACATAATCTCTACAATTTACTAAAGGCCGGCTATCGTATGGAGAAGCCGTCTAATTGCTCCCACCAGCTGTAAGTGCTTAATTCTCTTCAGTGATTTAGAGCGTTAAACATTCATTAATCTTAAGGATCATCAATTTTAAGTCCACTTAGAAATTTAGTGACATTTATTAAATAAAATCTGCCTCTTGTCTTTTACAAAAATTACTTTTACCTATCCACCTTCAACATAACTATTTCTTTTCATAGTTGTATGTCTTTGTATACCTATTAAAATTATTCTTTATTATTATATCTTCTTTCTCATTTTTTTTTTACATTCTTTCTAGTTGTCTATTTAGAAAATGATAACTTATGTTCTTTGAAACTCGGCTTTTTCCAAGTTCTAACTGAAAGTTAATCCTGCTGGTCGGTTCAAAATTATGATTATATTGTCTGAGTCAATAATAAAAAGTTCTGAAAAATAAAAAAAATTCACAAAACAAACTTACACTGACAAATAAAGTCATTAATAATCAGAAAAAAATGTTTAATATTAAAATATTAGTAAAAACAGAAATTACATTTCGGATCGTATCAGACACAAACAGACCAACAGAGTTAATTCAGCTGACTGACTAACGCAGATAAAATCAAAGGGCTTAGGACTGCGTGTAACTTATACGATATTCATAATTACGAGGGACTCGTGCGTAATTATCACAGGAAATTTTCATGATTATATTAGCGTGACTTCATATCACATGTGAAACATTCATCTTCTGTGAAGATTAGATCACTATATTGCGAAGTCAGCCTCAGTACATATGTTGTATATATAGAAATTACTAAATTAATAATATAGTAGCAAAACAAGTAATATGGAAGGAAGTAAAGGGACAGGGGAAGTAGTGTATAGTAAATAATAATAAACAGAAATATGACTGAATCTTTGAACGTGATGTGAAAACGCACATCCTTTTCAATTAAACTATTATTAAAAGTTATACTTCTAAAAAAGCATTGGAAAAATGTCAATAGTTAAAATAAAGTAGGTCAACTATTTCTGCTCGTCGTAAAGCTCGTCGTAAAAGTATAGCATTCTCTCCTGTGTGCAAACGGAAGACGAAAGTCATTTCCTATCTTTTACAACCTCGTCTGAGGAAACATCTTCGGTTTGATTGTAACAAGTGATATTTTTTCAGGTACAAGTTGATGGTGTCGTGTTGGCATCAAGAGCCCGGTATGCGACCGTCGTTCAAGGAACTAACTAGTCATTGGGAACGTATGCTGGAGGATGGTGTCGAATACCTCGATCTTAATCCACGAATCGTCCATAATCAAGCCTACTTTGCATCTCTACAAGCTTTGGACAGCGCGAGTGGTAAATAAAATAAGTCGATTTGAAATATCGCCGTCTATAAATAATTGTTATCACCTTTGATATTTTTAATTAATCCAGAGGTAAGAAATTTCTGGATTCTAGCAGTTTTAAATTATTTCCAAATGCTACTATTCTCAACCTCATTCAATTATTATCAAAAATTGTGTTGAACGATTTCAGATAATATGATTTCGAATTATCTTTAATCTTTAATTATTGCCGTAAAAAGATGTTACATATCTGACGTCATGGATCCACTGAATTCTTATTTTTGAAAAGCTAATTATATTTTTATTGATATAATTTTTTATTGATATAAACTCATTAATCTTTGTCGATCTAAAAACATTTTTATCATATCTTTTCGATGTTTGAACCTTTATTTATCTATATTTTACAAGCACGATAGATCCACGACACCAGTTAATAATTAAAGAATCTCTTATAAAATTTTTTGTAGGTTCTGGTAGTGATCAGGTTGATAATGAGACTGTCAACGGGATTCTAAGGACAGATACTGTCAACTATCTCGGCCGGATATCTTCTGAGCCAGTAACAAAATGCGACAAGGTAGACAAGCTGCAGGCGTTCTGGCAGCCATCTATAGCATCTTTCCCCGAGGAACCTATGAAGTCGCCTTATGTAAACGAACGACCTCCAAACTTGAAAGCCAATCATTATGAAAGCCCGATAAAGTTGAGAAATACCAGCCTAACCAGTAATAGCGAGAACGATCTGAGAACACCTCCTAACGAACGACCTCAGTCCTACATTGATATGCAAGGAAAGAAATCGGCGGAGACGGAGGATCTTTTGGTTTTTAAGAGTCTGGACGATGACGAAAAGACTGACAATAACGTGACGAACTGATCGACGTAATCTCACGTTGGACAAATGAGAAAAATCCAAAATAGGAAAACACGTCAGTTTTCTGAACCTTGTCGAGTTTTCCTAGTCTTAAGACAAATATGGATGAAAGAAAGTAAAGGTAACTGATTGAGGGAGCAACTGTCAATCGCAAATTGTGCGAAAAAGAGAAGAATATTTATTTAACGAGGAAGTATGAGAGAAAATTGTGTGAGAGCAATTGGAAGCGAATGATTCGCGTGAGATGAGAAATGCCATTCTTTATGGCAATTTACAGGAATTGCGCAGAACGACGATGACATGTAATGTACTGGCTGAATGAAAATTTGTGTTTGTAAAAGCAAATATTAACGTGGAATTGAATAAACCGCGATTTAAATTGTAACGCAGAAAGAATTCCTGACAGAATTCTTCATTGGACGAAATGCTCTATAGAAAGTTAGGGGTAAACTATATCGCGCAAAGTGATTGCTAAACCAAATATAAATTATTAATTAATTTGCCGTGTTTTTATGTACTTAAAGTCATACGGCGGTTTGTCGATCACCACTGGTAAGGTCGCTTTTAATACTATTAATAATAAATAGTTATGTATTATAATTATTCGTGAGATTTCTTGAAAAAATCATCGTATTTTCAGCATTAAAAGTTTTCTGTATGTCACACCACGCAACTGTGATGAAGTTTGAAAATAGTTGTTCATTGAGAACGTCAAACTTCCCAAACTAAGGGCCATAAGTTATTTCTTCTTAAGCATTAGCAGTTTCTGTTACAAGTACAAGCTTCAATCAGTGCAAATAAGTTAAGGAAACATTTTCACAGTTATTAATATTAAAAATTTCTCACTCTCGTAATACCGAGCGATATTAAGCATTCAAACTCGAGAAGTTGCAGATTTGGTCTTCCATCAAATCTTTCTTAGATAGATCCGTGGTTGTGAAATTGTACGGCACTCTACTGAACTTGAAATTTAATCACGCTTTCTTTCGAAACGAAATATTTTCTATTGTCGCACTAGCTTTCATGACTTTCGTGTGTACGACACAGCGAAGCAGCAGATTGCACGTAGATCGAGGTGATACGACCGAAGTGTAAGAGTAGTATTTTTTACGAGACGCGTGTGTGGGCTCCGGTTGGCGCGACATCATATCCGAAGAAGACTGTGTTTCGCCGTACCTCACCAGGAACGGAATCGTCCCTTTTGTATTTATGTATAAGATACAACATTCCACCCACGATTAGCCTAGTTACTTATCATACGGGTTTTATAACACGACTGCGTATGATTTCAACTAGTACCACGTTCGATGTTTTCTTGTTTCCTTTTTAAACTCTCTGGGGCATTAATGACGACTTGAAGCACGCGCGTTACGAGCCGAATAATATTGTGCCATATTATTTTCTTGTAACTGATATATCACAAAAACATATAAAAGACGCTTCCAAACAGAGTATTATTTCCTTGTATTACTCTTACCTTATTCCCAATAGTGCTTGCTCTTCTGTTATAATGGTGATCTTCTCGAAGTTAAAAAAATATTGAAAGAAGATAATAAAAGAAATGACAAGGAAAAAGAAAATAAAGACGAAATAAAATAATTATTGTTAAACATCACAAAAATTTATTTAATGTGTTTCTTTAAAAATCTATATCTTTAAAAATATTTTTACAAATTTGATATATATAAATCGTAATAAAGATAAGTGATGAATACATATAATAAAATAATTTTTTATTAAATTATTATATAATTTTGTATATTATATAATTTTATATATAATGTTATATTATATACGTTTCGAATTTCGAAAACATTAAAGATAACTCGATGAAATTTATAAAAAAAGATATTCTTTTAGTTTCGTCAATTATAGTCGCATATAAAATCAATCGATAAAAAAATAATAAGAAAATACTCTACTAAGAACTATTCATACACATATAAAAAAAATCACAAATTTAATTTATCTATACGAAATTCGCAATCGTTCCTCGTGGAATTAATGCCGAAAGACTTCTCATCTTCAATCTCACCGAGCAGATTCAGTTCGTCGATACAAGTCGTGAAAGACTGAGGTATGACATCGCTATCTGATGTGTCAGGTCTAGAAATCTTGATGGGTTGTTCGATGTTGCAATTTGCAGTCTCTTGTACAACGATCGGTAATAACAAATCGTCTAAGGAAAATTCAGAGTGATATAAAATTGCAACTAATATAAAATTACTGATACAATAATAATAATAAAATATCTCAAATACACAAAAAAATAAAACACAAAAAAATTACGCTAATATAGGAATCGAGGAAAAGTATACGAAAGAGAAGCAAGGTGTTGGCAATTAAAAAAAGAATATTTGCGATAACATTACTCACCGGTCTCCTCGATATTTTTTATCACACTCGAGGCTTCATCCTCAGATATCTTTGCCGTAGCGAATCTGATACTCTCAAGCAGCTCCCGATTAGAGGCTGTAAGGAATCGTAGACAAGCGATTCCGTGGATCGTCTTCACGAGCCTATCCAGGTCCTCGGGTATGCGGAACTTCTTGAAGAGCCGTGCTTCTTCTGGTATATAGTCCGACTTGCAATATGGCAGGTGTATCGCATAATACCTCTTATTTCTCCGAGAATAGTTCTCCTTCAGCAATCGCAACAGGTGGTTGTCTACGTTTCGATAAATGATTGTCGCATCGAATTTCGCAGATGTCGGCGGAGATGTTACGACCAGTACAACATCCGCCGTCTGAAACGCGGTGTTACACCAGAGTCCTGGATCCTGCAATCACATTATACGATTATTTCGCTGAACTGTCTCTGAATATCGCATCGTAAAAATTCATATATTACAATATAAATAATAAATAAAATATTAAGATCCTCAAAATATTAAAACGACAAAAGAAATGTTCGCAAGAGGAGGTAAGAATAAAAGAAATATGATGTTCAGTGCGCAATAATTCATATGTAATAACAAATATATTTATTTCTTGATATGTAAAAATTGATAGTAATGAAAAATAAATATATTTATCATTATGAATTATTGTGCATTAAGTATTGCATTTTTTTTTCTTACTTACTCTTACAAGCATTCACATATTATAAATCAATCAAACTCGTATTTATCGACTTGTGGATTTCTATCTTTTTGAAAGCAATTGCCGTAATATATTACATCGTTGATTTGTTTGATTACTCACTTTGTTGACAGTTTCTGCAATATCAAACATGTCGATCATTGCATTGATATTACAATATCGTAGGTATTTTGTTAATTCAGCCATCACATTCACGTGCGACGGATGCGTCGGTGAGTATACTAGCAAGCAGTTCGGCTTCATAGCCACTCTCTTTAAAACTATATTTAAAAAAGAAAAAAATAATTTATTAAAACAAACGGATTAGACATAAGTATTCTGGAAAGAAAAAAGAATTGATAACGTTCTCACCTTTCTTTCTGTATAATTTAAATGCGTGATACAGCGCGTATAACAATACCGGCGGTATCCATACTAAGCTGATTATCATAATTAACAGTTGATGAGACGCGTGTTCTGTGACAATACGGAATTAGCAGCGTTAAGGGGAAAAACCAGAAATAAGATAAAAAAGAAAATAAAAAAAATGTAAGTAAAAACTTTTACAAAATTAGAAATAAAACTGAAATAAAAAGAACAATTGAGAATCAACGCGGTAAACAATGAAAATTATTTTAAAACTGACAATATATAATTCGCTGGAAATAATTACATAATTTGACTTAATAATAAGTTTAACATTTGTTTATTGATTATATAATTATTTCCATGGAATTATATATTTTATTTTTAATCTTCAATTACAATAACAAATTATTTCGATCCGACGCAAAAAATTTTGGATGATTGTACAATCTATGTACAATTCGTACTTTAAGGTACTAAATTGTAGGTAAAAAAATCTTCAAACTTTCATCTATCAATTGTCGTGGGATAAAGGTTTACTTACATTCTTTACTTCAAACAGCTTTTGAACTTACAATTAGGTGTTATAGTTTCCACAGCTATATAATTGAGCTATAGTTTTATAATAATACGCATTGCTTACTGCGCTGACTCTCGATTTCTCTCTTTATTTCAGTCACTTTGTTAACCCTTACCATGCAAACAAAGGTAATTTTTGTCCAGGCGATTTTAAAAATTATGAATATCTTGAAAACAAGTGGGGGTACGGGCGCGCCGTTCCGCTCCTGAAAAAACTAATACAGATTTGTTAAATTAACGTATAAATTCTTTATTTAAAATAATTAAGAAACCCCAACAGTATAAAACTTGCAGGAATATTGCTGCAATATTGCAGCAGTATTACACGTTACAGCAATATTGCTGCAAATTTTGTGCTGTTGGGGAAACTACATGAATTTTTAAACATTTTTTGAACCACTTAATCCATTAAAAAACATCAGACGTTAACGATCTTTATTTACGTTAAATAGGTACTACAAAAACGTTTGCACGGCAAGGGAGAGATAAGAAAATTTTGAGCTAAATCGCATTTACTTATGCGCACATAGGGCGATGTGCTGTTCGCACATCCGTGCTCGCCGCATTTGGGATGCAAGGCCGCGACTTTAACATAATAGACGCCGTCTGTTGCTAAGAGGTTGAGCCGTATATGCCCGTGGTCTTCGTTGGCGGGAACGATCGTCGTGAGCGTCGACTTCGTATCGTTACTAATCAGCCACACCTGGTATTCCGTCACGTTGTATGTCAACGGGAGCGGTTGTATGTACAATGCCGCATTTGATCGATCAGAAATGTCGATATATATGAAAGGCGTAAACTTCTCGATCTGGACACTATTTTCTGGAAGGGATTTGAGGGTAGTTACAAAAGACGTGAAGCCGCGGGACGGAAAGGAAGGGAGATAAACGAGAAAACCTACCGATAAATTCATGATTCGGCACATAGAATACGTATTTTCTGCTGTACAGAAAATCTTTCCCGATCGCGGTATACTCCAAACGATACGGTGATCCTTCATATGCAGCATCAGAGAACGGACATGATACATATAAGTGTTTAGGCACTGGGTGACTGTCGTTCCCGTATAACTCTATGTGCCTGCATGCGTTCTCTTTACTCTCCATGATATTTTGATAACGCGTAATTAATCCTGATTTAACGAGAGATATTAGAGATATACTTGTTTCAAGTGTGTTAAATATCGCGAGTGCTAATAATTGTTTCCTTACTATGAAAATTGATATCCGAAACCGACAAGTTGAAAGCAGTCGCCTGCTGGGAATCATCTTTTTTTTTCAAATTTTTATTTACATAAGCGTGCAACGTAAAAATTGCGGTGCCATCCCGCTTTGATGACTTTTCAGTATCTCCAAATTTTAGCTTTTCGCAACCTAAAAAAATCAAGTAGTATTTAATGAGTCTGAAAGATATTGTCCCAAATTAAACTATCTTCCTACCTTCCCCTCTTTCTACTGACGTTAACATACATCGGGCATCCTGTGTCAAGTTAGCCTAAAAAGAAGGAATAAATTTAATATGGCTAGGAAATTTTGCAATTGTCTGCATGTGATATTGATAATCGATTAGCTTAAGATGAGGAAAAAAATTATATACCAATCGAATGACACACTGCTAAAGATAAAGTTTGTTTCAGCTTAATCATCAAGCTCTTACGTAATTCAAAAATTAACATTTCATTATTGATTTTCGCTATCTATTTGCCTACAATCATGTATAATATTCGAAAGATTAATCATATGATCCATATACAATTTATTCAATAAGAGAGAGAGAGAAAGAGAGAGAGAGAGAGAGTATATAATTTTTAAACTATTTTTCAAAACTAGTTTTCAAAAATATTTATCAAAAATTGTTAATTTATGTATTTTACTACCGTTTTATCATTAGACATACACTTTTTTCTAATTTGTTTGTATATTTGTATCATCGTAATGGAAATTGTGGTGTATAAATTGAGAGATTTTGATAGCTTGCGACTGATTTTTTGTAAAAAATTTTTTATTTATATAATCGTTTGCAAATTATGTTTTAGACAATATTTAGAGTTAGTCATTGTCGATTTGAAAGTGCAAATCAGAACCGTTGCGACTGTGTTTTTTAAGGTCATTCTACAAGACAGCCGTTGGATGACCACCATGCGCTGTAACGTATCTACATTTTGTCTAAATTTTCATCTTCAATTTATATTTTATTATTTTTACCGTTTAAATCATCATATGAATTGGCAAGTTATTGTTTCTCAAATGAGCCGTTGATTTCAAATTATATTTAATTTAAATTTACATTGAGAGAATGACCCAATAGGGGTCGAAATGTTTGTACAATAAACTTACTTTTTGTAGTTGATCTAGCATTATGATCTAGCTTGGCTTGTAGCCCTCGTTTTATTTTTAATTTTTGAAGTATTTATTGTAAAAAAAAATGAAGAAATATATATGTATTATACTATACCACAACGCGCTTTTATATTAATAAATTGTTCATTTACCGCCATTGTCAATTATTGCCAATTATTGCCGACATCTTTGAGGCATACTTTCTATCAATTTTACAACATAAAAGCGTGATCGACTAAATTTTTATTTGGAAATGCTACATCAAACATTTCTGAAGAGATAGAAATAGTTCTCCTCTACATCATGTAGAGAATCTTAATTTTTGTCCGATTTTATTAGAGAATGATGCATTTAACGATAGACGTTAAAAGATTTGAAGCTATTTTCTTT
>NW_017305397.1:452149-490851 GCF_001594115.1 Trachymyrmex septentrionalis | reverse complement strand
CATCATGTAGAGAATCTTAATTTTTGTCCGATTTTATTAGAGAATGATACATTTAACGATAGACGTTAAAAGATTTGAAGCTATTTTCTTTTGGATGTACTCGAAAGGATTGAAAAGATCAGGAACGACAGCTACATATAAAAGAAATCTAAGACGTTTATAAGTGAGTGTAAAACAACAAATACTGTTAATAATAATTCTGTGGAATCGCGACAAGACATGTAAGATACATCGAAAGTTATATCAATCACGCTTTTATCGAACAAACTGTACCCAGATAAAACTAGAAGTCATAATGATATCATAAAGACGTCATCATGATTTCATTTATCATTTATTTACTTATAAATTTGACATTGTCATGGCAACGTTCTATCATTGTGTCTTCCAACAAGCGACGCAGTGCGACACAGTGATCATGTCATCTTCGTTTAACATTGGCAAACAACAAGAATATAATGATTCATTGTGTCACACCCTATCATTTGTGTCGTTTGGAAGATACACATTATATATGACTCTGTATTTTATCTTTATTTAAAATAAAAAATCTTTTTTTTTTTTCACACAAAAATTATACAAAATATTCTACTATAATACTTTTTAATAGATTAAACTATTAAACAGAATCTGATTAATTTCCGTCTAGTAAATCGGCTTATATCGACTCTTAACAGCAACATCATTTATAGTAACTTTACAATTTTTAGCATTGTATCTCTTCATAAATAAACTTCAAATTGGAAATTTAAAAACTCATATAACATCTCTTTGTAATTTTGCTTTAAATTAGAATTTTGCTAAAAACTTTGTCTACAAATTAGCTGACAAATGTAATTTTGCAATCTATTTGGTTCCTTAAAATTTAATTAACAAAATAGAATTTAATTAGCTTCTTTTTCATTGTCTATAATTTGAAAATTATTGGTATCTCGATATTTTCATCAAAGCAAAATCATCATCATCAATCATATTTAAATTTAAAAAATCAATGAAAAAATAATAACACGAAAAAAGGAACATCCTGTATATAACCTGTTGTTACTGTACTGTAAATAACGCGATAACGTTGTTTCAAAAGTAATACAATGACGTCTAAAATTATAAAATTGAAGAGAGCGATGTTATAAAACGATAAGAAAAGGCTTGTATATTCAATTTAACTTTTATGTATCACAGAATTAATATAATTTCTTTATAATAAACATGAATATAATTATTAATAAATAAATTTATCTGCAAGTCGACGTGCAAAGAATGCTCAAGGCACCCTGTACATATGACTGAGCTGACACTTCAAAGGGACCTGGAACTTATGAACAGGTGATCATAAGAAACGAAGGTGACACTTACTGATTTCTGGCAGTACTCTGAATAACAATGTGAAGCCGAGACTCCAGTCAAAGAACATAGGATGACCGCGGCGAGAAAGCCATTGCGAATTGTCGCCCGCATATCTTCTGGGTTATTGCCCGCTCACTCTACGATACGCAACATTCGGTAGACGGCACGTGTCGTCGACCTCGACATGTTAATCGCGCGGCGGAATCGCGACAATAACTCGGATGTTCATTGTGACATTAATTACCATACCATAACTCCGAATCATACGCGCTCCACGTTGAGAATAACGCAATATACTGCACGCGAACGACGTCAACAATCACTTTTCTCGGACACGAGACCACAAACTGCGCGTCGACGCGAGGAAGGCTCTGCTGGGAGTACCAGGTACTGCTTGCATTGTTTGTCGTCGACAAGAACGGTCTCTACAAGACAGATCATCGATGACTTGAGTCATTTGAGTCAACCGGCAATTACTGCATCGAATGATTCTGACTAAAAAGTGACCAATGAATACTTCTTTTTGATCTTGAAATATGTTATATATTTTTCGTACCCAAACGTAGATTAAGACGCAAACAGAAATCTAATTGCTGAAAGAAAGATAAATTTTATGATATTTTGATAAGATAAAAAAAGAATAAAAGTGTATCAAAACGATATCAATTTTCTAAGTGCGGAAATTGAACTTAGGAATAAGACAAAAGGAAAGAAGAGAAAAAGAGAGAAAAGTATTTTTTATTTTATAAACAATTTTATTGCAGAAGTATTTTTTGTTTAAAACAATAAAATTATTGCACGCATTGAGTACACTAGAAAATAATATGATTCATATTTGTTTTTGTTGTAGTGAATGAGAGATTTCATAAACGTTATGGACATCATTTCAAATATATAGATCAGATCTGAGATTTATAATCTTATCGCATAAATTATGAATGTCTTAAAATTGCAACATGTGCTGCAATTTTAAAACAAAATATTTTTTAAAATTGTTAATGTACCAGTTTTTTAATAAACATAATGATGATCATTCACAAAAAATTTTCATATTATTCATAATTTTCTATCAATCTAATTATCTTTTTAAATTAAACATTTTGTCTATTTAACAAAAATTCCGTATTTGTCAACGATTACTTTTCTCATTTTTAATTAAAAAATACAGTTTAATTTCAAATACAGTACATTAAAATTTAAATTAACAAAAACAAGAACCATGTTACATACATACATATACATATTATACAATTATTCTGTTCTTTCTTTACATTAAATTTTAATGTAAAATATTTTAATGTTTAGTTAAAATTATTTAAATTATAGAAAAATTTTGTTCAAAAGAATATTCCTTATTGCGAAGAATTATTCCGCTCCTATGATAACGATCATGAAGATTAATACTCAAAGTTATGCAATAACGATTATCAATAAACTGTTAGATACTAACAGCTAAGTTACTTTCTGATTGTCATTGTACAAGTTAATTGATTATTGTGAACAAAACATCTTACATTTTGAATTCACTTAACGCTAATTTAATACAATTCATTAATTACTTAAAGAAATATTTTAGCGAAACTGATCAATTTCTGCAATTTTTTAATTATTAATTTACCAGAACACACAGATTTTATATTAATTTATTCATTTTCATTTTTTCTAGTTTTTATTTCATGGAATTGATCATTTAATTTCTATTCATTTGATAATTATACGACACGCTTTAGAAGCGTAATTAATAATTAACTAATGCTAATATAAGATATTGTAATAAATTTTCATAGTACCTAGTCACCCTACAAAATAAATTTTAGTACTTTAAAATGTCGGTAATAAGCAATTTATTTAACATAATAAAGTAGTTTAGCATACCTTCCTACACAGCGCAAAACATTCTAGTAATTACAACATCGTTGCAATATTACTGTGATATTGCTGAAACATTAATGTTATTGTCATATTGCTCGAATGATTTATGCTGTACCGGTTTCATCAAATTGCATATCAATTTTGATGATAGATACGATTAAAAGTTTTTTTTGCATTCAGTAATATTCTTCATACGAACGTAAGAATACAATGTTGATGAATTGATAATTTAGTCTTAACTATATGCACCAGATAACTTTGTTTTGCACGCATGCGTCCTTCATGCATGCGATACACATGAAAAAAGCGCTCAGAAAAAAGAAAGATTATAACTCGCATTTCTTCAACAATAACATTAATACTTTTTTTATTATAATAACAAATGAAAGAATCTTGATTGTTATTGCAAGAGAAAGAAATTCTGTTTTTTCTTTTCGTCAACAAAATAATAAATCATTAAGACAACTCTTTCTTTTCTTGAAGATAGCATAAAGCTATAATTCTAAAATAGACTCGTTCAAAATTAATGATCTTAGTGATTTTTCTACCGCGAGAGGAAAAAAGAGGTGCCGAAGATTTATCTTAAAAACTGGCTATATACTGCTTTCCTCCTGAACACGTTAAATTTTTGTTGAGGTTGTGGACGTTTATCACAGTGAAGTACAGTAACGTAAAGTAATAAGCTTTTATTTATTACACAATTCTGCGGTTACGTGATATTAAAAAAAAAGCAAGAGAAAAGCAAGAAGACACGGCAACAAGAATGAAGCTCAAAATTGTAAAGATCTAGCATTCAATCTTTCCAATAAAGATCGTTATTTTAAGCAATTTTGGCTTGCTTATCAGTGTGATCAAAATGTTTCTGTAAATCCTGCCAACATTTGTAATATTCATTGTCCAGCTTATTGCAAAGCTTACTAGCCCATTGTGTTACAGCCATGCTATACGAGGTTTCGAACATAAATGCTAACGTATCATCAGCGATCCGTTCTGGCACCAGCTCGCTCTTGGATGCAGCCTCGAAGCATTGTCTATCGGGACCATGCGGAATCATCATTGAATGTAAGGATGCACCACCAGCAGAAAAGCCATCTTCTTTTGCCTCGTAACGACCCTTTATCAAGCCCATGAACTCGCTCATGCAATTTCCTAAAAATGCAATAGTGTCAAGCTTATTGTTTGAAAATTGTGTTGTTCAAAAATAAGTATATAAGCTATACTATTGTATACATTCATATATACATATATACATATACATATACATATACATATATATATAATATATAAAAGAAAAAAGGGCAGAAAATATTGTAAAAAAATTAGAGATAAAAACATAACCAAAAAAATATAATACTTGATATAAACTATCAAAAAAAAAATTAGCATATATTCTATTTCCAATTTTATTGTATTAGATGAGAAACTGGTTTATACCGTCATTAAAATTTTAAGGATTAACTTCAATAATAACAATTTTTATATTTTTAATTTTGACAATTTAAAAAAAATTTAATTATGCATAGGAAAAAATACTGTAGTAAATAAACTGTTCTGTTCGAGTAATAAGAAGTAAATAGCGTTTTATTTTCATGTGTAGATAATATAAACACTCAAAAATATAAACAGTGGTGTAAGTGCAAAATAGGTCATTGTATATGTTATCTTAATTACCTTTTTTATCTCAATTACTCAACAAAAAAGCCTTATAGGTTTAAACTTTGTGCTCAACTTAAATCTTAATGCTCAAATATTTCACGTGTGAATTTATATGTATGTATTATATATATCCATTTCTACAAATTGCGTTATCAACTGTATTAATAGTGTAAATCAATTTTATGAAATATTCGTGTCTTGTCAAAAAAATACAAGGAAAAATTACTATAACTCGTTTATACAAGTTCTAAGTCATCGACAAAATTCATTATAAATAATAGCTACGATTTGATTTCACAAATGTTAAATATTTGACAAAATTTCCCACATAACATTCGATGTTGCAGATGATTCGTTTAGTACTAGCGATATACCGACACTTGCCACCGTTAATCTTCATGGTGGATACCATTGACAAGTCAGTTTGCGAAACGAACGTGTGTACGTCATGAGCTATTCGCGATCGCGCAACGAGACGCAGTGGCCGGATCTGCAATGGAAATTACGCGTATTTTGCATATTATCGCTCTCCATGCGCCGCCGACTTATTCATTAACGTGGAGAATGGTCCGCATTGAATACGCTATACTGGTTATCAAATCTCGGAGAAAGCATAGCGAACGGCTACTCTTACTGGTACTCAAATGTATTCCGAGATATTGCTTCTAGCCTCATATATTGTTGCGCAGTTTTACATTAGCAAAATAAAATTGCAAAATTGATGAAATATCAATGCAAAGAAGATTCAATTAATTAAATTATTATAAATCAATTAAATTCCAGTATATTATAGAAAAAAATAAAAATACAGAAAATGAAAAATAGAACTAAACACGAAGTGAAGAAACAAAGTTAAAAGTATTAAATAAGAAATAATTAATAGAAAATTTATATCATAAAATATCTTTACTCTTACTGAAATAAAAATTGTCATTAAAAAGAAATTATTTTTAAAATTATCATTGAATTTTGTTTCATGAAACACTTGTATTGTAAAATATCTCACAAGAATATATATTTTTGGTCTTTCTTCGTAAACATTTTTTATCGGTTTTACAATAGCATGCTGAATAAATATTCATAATTTTTTTCATATACGTTTTCGATATTCACCGATGACAAACACAGTAATTACTTTCTCCACTTATTTATCGCAGCTATTAAACGATCGATTAATTTTAATAAGAATCTCCGATAATCAGCATTAATTTAACGATCAAAAAAATATCACCACGCGCGTCCGTCACAGTTATTTCGATCGATCCTATAATTTTGCACGCGCGTAACTTTTGTACAACGGAATGGACATTGAAGACACAGATAATAGCCACTTCTGCTGGCTTTCAATTACTTAACTCATAAGGATGCATCCTCGTTGATAGGCATCGTGCCTACGCGTCTTTCTCTTTGCACGCGACGGACTTTCTCAATAAGAGAGCGCGATAATACAGCGAAATACGACAGCGACGACGAGGATAACCGTCGATCGAAAGTGGCCCGTCCCGTCTCATCATAATCGGTCGGATTGTGATCGCAGTGACAGGAAATCGGTGAAACGACCTATCGAAGAAAGAAAAACGTTCTGCGATCGGTCGTTGGGAAAAATTTCGAGTTTTCTCTGCTAACTCGGTTGCACAATTTTCAGGAGCGCTCTTCTGGAACGAAGACACCGAGTTCGACAGAGCACTCGTAACTCTTGCCGCGTATAATCGACCCCACGAGACCAGTGACAGGGAAAAGAATCACAGAATCCACAATTTCTCAACAATATACCGTGTCTAATAAACGCGTCACAGATCGACGGATGGCAGTTTAATCAAAATAACTACTAAGTATGCCAAAAATCTAAAGAATGAAAGAGATTTAAAAGATACGTCAAATATCTCTTAAATACAAAATTAACTATAATTTAATACGTAATTTTTAATATTAATTCCTACAATTTTAAATGTATTTTTATAATTCAAAACAATATTTATCAAGTTTACACTTACTTCTAAATCATAAATGTAAATAAACTAGAAACTGCGATGCATTCATAATACTCAAGTAATATTCCAATAATTTTGTTGTTTAAAAACATAATTAGCATACATTTTGATTTCTCTTGCACGTAAAATCGCATTAAGAAATGTTTACACAATTTCATTTTTGCATCGGCGCGTAGACGAATGCAAACGATATACTTTCTAAGAATACTTACGGTGATAGTAGGGTGGTCTGAAAGTGTGTTCTTGCACGGACCATCGGGGTGGAAAGATCACGAAGTCGGCTGCAGCGGTTCCAGGTTTGTTAGTGGGGCACGTCAGCACAGTGAAGATGGAAGGATCCTGCGGAATTAATTGAGCTACTTAACATTCTGAGAGTGATTATAATTGAATCCGAAACATTAAAAAAAATAGATATATAAAAGAATGGAAAAAAAAAACATTATATACATTTACTTGTTAAAATATAAAATACATATATATTAAAAAGGATCAAGAAGAAACACAAATCATTAAAGATAATATTTAATCGTCCACACAATCGAGTTCCCCTTCGCGGGGAAAATTTTAAAAATTGTATTTTATATAAACAAAATTTCGTTTGTAATTCGTAGCAGTTTTCTTTTTAAATCTCAATGCGTAGTTAGATTTCTGCATGTGATGATGTTTACTTACGCAGTGATCAAAAGAAACGGAATTGATAGTCATAAATGTGTTAAGATCGTATTTATAGGGTACGTAGTTGCCATGCCATGCTATCACATCAAACGGGCTATGATTTTGATTGGCCACGAATAGCTTTCCCTGATATTTACATATGATCTCGTAATCAATCTCACGATCCTCGTACCAAGCCACAGGAGTTTGAAAATCCCTCGGATTCGCCAAGCCGTTTGCTCCTACGTATTAGCCAATAGTTAAATTGTTCATTAAAGAAACATTAATTTATTGAATTTTCCCAATGAAAGAAATTTAATTGTCAACCACATAGTCGTACTATGTTGTCTTTCAATAAGTTTTATCTCGAAGATAAAACGCAAAAAGTTTTTCGAATTCAGATTAATTTTTTCAAGTTCCAATATAAGATGTATTAGAAATATTTTCATAAGTTTTCGAATCGACGATTAGATTACCTATCGGCCCTAATTCTGGCAACTGGAAGTGATTGTCGAAGACCTCTAAGATGTAACCTCTGCTTGGACCAAAGACGGTCACGGAGAATCGCATTCCTTGCTGAATAACGCATATTTCATTCGGTTCGCATCGGATCTTGCCAAACTCAGTGGTAATTTGCAGACTACCCAACTGTGGCACTGCAATTGGACTCGAAATTATATTCTTTTTTCCTTTAGGGGAAAGTCGGCATTGCTTTTTCTACCACTTACCGATGAGAAAATCGCCATCGGCATTATAAAAAGCTCTATCTTTCATGGAAGCGTTGCACAAGTACACGTGTATCGCAACGCCTTGACGCATCTTGGGATCGCCGGCACCAGATAAAGTATGAAGACCCTCGATAAAATCGACTTCAGGATCTCGTCGAGTCGGGACGTCAAAAGTCTTCCATCTTAGCTAAAACGTGAACAATTAGCATTTCAGAGAAGCTATCCTTTAGATAGATTAAAGGATTCGATACAATAATCTATTCCATTTTTTTTTTTATAAACTTATGAAGATCGAAAGAGGAAAAGAGAGATTTTATAAAAATTTAAAAGGATATGTTTATGTTAATCTTGATCTTTAGATTGATTTGATTCTTTTTAGTTAAATCGCTATTGCACTTAACTCTTGAATTCAAAATTAATCGAAAATTTACCTGATTGGGATTTGGATAGGTCTCGTTCCAATCGTTTCTTACATAAGATTCGGCACCATAGCCTCTAATGAAAGATTTAAACGGGTTGTGAACAACAGAGGGTCTTATTCGATAGAGCCACGATCTTTTATTTTGACTACGTGGAGCTAGAAAGTAAAAATTATGGCATAAAAATTATAGCAGTGATAACATCTGGCATTATATTAGGAAAAAATAAAAAAATTAATCTTTGATTCTGCATTATTACGATAAAAAAATATAAGTTAAGAAAAAGTGATATTTATGGAATTATGAAATTGTTTGGAATTTGTATTATCTTTATATCTCTTTTAATATCTCGATTTGATAAGAGATAAGTTAAAGCTAACAATAACTTGAGCTAACAACAAGCTTACTCCTGAAATAGAACGAAATTTTTCTCTTACTTTACTACATTAATTTAGACTTCAGTTGACGAATTTGTTTAAATTCAGACAATCTTGAAACAAATTATATTTTTTTACAATGTAAACAAGTGATTGTAAACAAGTGAAACAATTTTTTATTTGACAATCGTATAAATTGGAAGCGTGTAAGAATCAAATCAAAACGTATAATTAAAATATCATATTATTAAAAAATATCATATATTTTTTTAAATTGTAAATTACTTCTACAATATTGAAAGAATTGAGCATGCAAATGATTTTGCCAGAAAATAGAAGAGTTACTCTTCCGTTACTTTTTAATAACAATTTGATAATGATTTTATGACTATAATAATAACTAATTAATCGCTGAGATCGTGCTAAGAAAAAGTCACTTTGAAAAGTAATTTGCATTTTCTTACTAAAAAAAAAATGGTTTGTAACGAGTAACGAGTAACGTTACACGTAGATATATAACGTAATTACTAAAAGTAACTAGTTATAAATACCGAGTTAATTTTTTCACTATCGAAGTGACTTTTCAACTCTAATGTTATCGTTACAATCATAAAAAAATTCGGTATTACCAAATCATTATTATAATATAGTAACGATAAGAAAAATATAAGTAAACGGCAGTATAAGTAACTAGTTCCATTCCCTTACTTACCTGTAAACGCTGTGCCCGATAGTTGTTCGGCATAAAGACCATATGGACATTTCTGCGGATTATTCTGTCCAATGGGCAGTGCTCCTGGACAGCGCTCATCCTCGCTGGAGAACTCACAACCGAATCCCGTGAGATACTGAAAGATATTTCTCGATAGAACAAGCATTACCTTTTTCTTATTAACACACTTTCGAAATGTCAAGTTTCTAGATTTCAGCAATTCCCATTTTTCTATGTCAAAATGTCTTCTTTCTCATTAGACAATATTTATACTTATTTAGAGTGAGAAATATTATATTTATTTAAAATGAAAAATATTATACGCTCATTTAAAATGAGAAATATTCCCTATATTAAATTCTGAACGAAATTACACTAAAAAATTTAGTCTATTCGCAAAATCGTTTGTAAATTACTTGTAGACTAAGTAATTTTTCAGCAATCATTTTCACAATAAAAGAACAGCTTTTTTTTAACACAAGTTGAATGAAAAATGTCTTCCAAAAAGAGTTGCACACTGAATTTTTCCGATAAATAGGTATCTCAGAATAGAAACGGTTTCACTACCTTGAGTTCGTCCATTATGACAAGCAGCGATTTTTTTATTGGGAGACAGATCGTTTCTTAACTAGAAATACGGAGGTTTTCGTGATACCCCCCCGTTTTATATGATCAAGTCCTTAGATGACGTAATGACGATAAGAGATCGATGTTAAACAAAAACATGTTTATTCACTCTTGAACCAATCGAGCGCGACTATTCGAGTATGCAAGGCCTCTAAAACCAGTCGAAGAGCCAGAAATACCACATTACGCTACGGAATTTATTGTCAGGTCTCTCTCGCAACCGAGACGAGCCCCTCGCAATGACAGGAACCTCATCGTATGACATTACAGAGCTGCGTGTGAATCGTATTCAAATCAGTCTTTTACACCATCCAGGTATCTTTCGTGAGAGTGTCCGGTGAATCTTAATTATTTCAGCATTCTATAATAGCGGTATTCTATAAAGTTTCTTGTGCATTCTAAAAAGTTATACTGTATAATGGATATATATCGTTTTTCTGACTAAGAATTCGTGTATGTATGACATAACGTGTCATTTAAAATTGTATGTTACAAAGTGACAAGGGGAAATTAATCCCTTTGTCACTTTTCAATTTTAAATGACACGTTATGTCATACATACACGAATTCTTAGTCAGAAGAACGATACATATATCTATTATACAGTGTAACTTTTTTACTTAATGTTATAAATGTGAATCGTTATTTCTGAGCTTCATTTTTTATCGTTTCGCATTGAAATGAGTCGTTTGGTTTAATATTTTTGATAGTTTTCCTTAATTTAGAATGATAATTTGACTTAGTGGAATGTATACTGCATTTCTGGCAATCTGTAAGTGACTTGCTCTCAAAGGAAGATTTTTTATTTTATATTCGCTCGAAGAGGACTCCAAAAGGAACCAAAACGTTCGAAATAAATAAAGACCTGAATTAACCTGCAACACCTGAGAATTATTTGCTTCTCTCGTTTCTTCGCTCTTACAATAGCGTATGACTCTCATTAACCTTATCTAAACTCTTATATATATTTTATTGTTTAATTTACTATACAATGAAAATTCTACTTGTAACCCATTCCAATATACTTTATTTGAAGAACACTCTGGGAACGTCCTTATAACATAAAATATTTAAAATATCCCTTAAAAATCTGTGTTAGAAAATAATAATAGTCTCTTTTGACATTTCTCTCTATTGTGTCCCAGAGGGTGGGACAAAAGTATCGGAACCCTAAGTATCTTGGACAATATATTGTAAGTTTTATAGAAAAGTATTTCGAACAAAAATTGTAGGGTTTAAAAAGATGAATCCTACAACCATTGTCTTTCCGTGAAACTTCATATTTTCCGAGATATTCAGATCCAATATTTTTGTCTCACCCTGTATATCTACCATTGCATTTTCGTTCAGTATTTAAAATAAAATTAAACTTGTCACTCAAACAATTGATACACACTAATATGTGTATCAGAATGTTTCTAATAATATTTAGTTCTTAACTGTAAAAAAGATTAATTGATAAAAAGATTGATGAAAAGATTGATTAATGAATTTTTTGTGTAAATCTTTCAAATTCCTTCACGATACATTTAAGGCCGCAGCACAAACTTTTGCATAACACATAACGCGTAGTGCATAAGCGAATCAACAAATCAGAATCCTTCCTTTTCTCCCACTTCGGAAAAGAAGCATTTTGATTGCTCATTCTCTTATACATTATTATTTTATGCAAAAGTCTGTGCTGCGGCCATTACATTTGCATACTGATTAGTAGTAGAAGTATTGCTAACGATATTTATCAATATTTATGATATATAGATAACTAAATTATCGATAATATCGATTAGATATCCATAAATAAATTCAATAAACAAAAAAATAAATTCTATGTAAATATGATGATATAATAAAGAAATGCCAATGTGAGCTAACACTAGTTATTATTAAAGAAAATATGTATATAATCGCTGAATCCTCATCATCCTTAACCTATTGTCATTAATTAAAATGTCTGTTTTGAGTGCTAATAAAGATAAAAATTAAAAATAATTTGAAAGAAAAGTTTAATTAATCTTCAGTTCTTCAAATAAGGTTAATCATATGTTCTATTAAAGTTAACTACATGTACCAAAAATTGTTCGTATTTTTCCAATAAAAAAAAATATTATTTAGTTATTTGTTATTTAACTTTTTACACATATTTTATATATATTTTTAGTTTATGATATCATAACTATTCTTATTTTCAGTATAATAAAAATATATAATGTAGGCAGAGTGTTTTATTCTTTAACACAAACTTTTTCTAACTGTGTATTAAAATTATTTTTCTCAACATTGGTAACAAATCAAGTGAAACTATTAAAAACGTATAAATACATTGATTTGAAATTATCGACGTCTTAACAATATTATCGATAAATTTAAATTAATCGATAAATTATTGATAACTTATCAATAATTGACAATAGCATCTCTATTGATTAGGTGCTCAATTTCCATCGTGGAAACATTTACTGGAAACATTCCTGTATCTTTAAGAAAACTTTACAAGCAGAAAAGGCGTGTACTAGTCACGTGTGTTACATTTTAAATAGATGATTTATTGATCGTAACGCGATTAAAAAATTTACAAACTCGACTTGTTTGTTACATTCAATATCGTATCAAAGTATAATACATTTGTGTTTTACATTTATATAATCTGTTTAATTATTTTATGAAATCATAATATTATTTTTTCTCAATAATTGCATTATACAAATAAATTACATTGACTAGCAACAATCTTTACAAATTTAAGTTGTAATTAATTCAAATTTTTTTATGCAAATAAATCTTTCTTTTTACAGTGTCATAACTGTATGCATAATTATATATAATAAAATATTGCTGTTATACACATAAGATTTAAGGAACGGGGAATAATTTAAAAATTGGAATATTGAAAAATATATATTTATTCTTAATTCTCCCCCGTAAGTAAATAACAATGACAACAACATTTCTAACCACACTAATCTTTTCATTTTATCATAACATGTGTTTTACAGATTCGTAAAGATTACGATCTCAGTAATTTTCACATTTTCATTCTGAATAGCAATGCTGTAGTTTAATAGGAATTCGTTTCGCTTCACATCAAAATTGAACGTCTTGGATCCTGCGAAACACGCCACAACACGGCGCGCATTTATGATGTACATGCGCTCATCAAAGGATTCTTATACTTATCCAATCATTTTCACTTTGACGGCTACTTATCGGTTATCGCGGAAAGTTTATTGACCGCGAGAAAGTTTTGCGTTACGCCGAATGCGTACTTCTCCTCGCACCTTTGGCGTAATTATGTGCGAGTTTTCATCAATCATGATTGCGACGAAGACGTCTGTTGCGCCGCAGTCCAGGTGAAGCAGCGTTAAGAGAATAATTTTTAATTCTAGATTATTAACAGCTGTTATCGGCAATTCTGTAATACTTCCGTGTAATTATTTGATAATATCTTACAATATTTATTACAAAATTTATAAATAACATTTATGCCTGTATCTGTATGGCATTATTACATTAAAACTTATTTTACAATTTGTAGTATAAAGCAAATTTTTATTTACGTCTAGGATGATCATAATAATATATAGCAATAATTCGTTGTTATAATTGTATTTGTGTTATTTGACGATATTCGAGCTTCAGATTTAAGTTCATTCACGCAAAGCGATTGCAATGCAGAAAATAACACCGTAATAAAGCATTTGTCATAATTGCGCTCCATATTCTCGAACTTTCACCACGTGAAGAATCAGTCATTTACTGATGGCACATAATAACAAGTCAATCGCGTTCACTTAGGAAAGACTTTAATTTCTTGCCTAGGATCAAATTATAGAAATATTTTTATGTGTTGATATTATGAACGAGTGAATGGAAACCTGTGCTAATTAAAATGCGCATTAAAATTGAGATCATGCGTTGTTTTCGCGAGCGACGCGACGTGTGATTGCAGAAAAAAAGGAATCCAATTCCAGTTTTCGTTGCAAATTCAAACAGCTTTATGATTCACGATTGCATTGCAAATAAATCAACTAAAGCGACAGAGCATAACACAATCTCAGATCATGGTAGAGCAAAATAGAACAATTCACGGAAGTACAATACTGTGGGGCAGTAGGACATTCCTTTCGTCATAGAAATGTTCTATTTTCTCGCACGAGAGAATAGATAAACCGTCAATAAAAAAAAAAATTTTTGTTCACATATCTCATTAACAAATTTCACATTATATTTATTTGCTAATTATGATATTTTATTACATGATATATAATTATATACTATTACATGATATTAATACGTGATACTTATATAATGCTTATAATTAGACATTTCAAATTTATCGCTGCTAATTTATAGCACAATAAATGTTTATTTATTCATTTAGCTTTATTTATATACGTCAGTTTAATTATAAGATGATATACTTTAGAAAAATGAATTATGATATATTTAACATAAAAAACGATGGAAAATTCTACTGCACTCTATACATTGCGCAATACTGATCCGACTGGTTCCTGAACTGATTATCAAACAAAAATTGAGGTGACAGTCTAAGATTTTTTCGATAAGAGACAGGTTACGACAAGGAGCGATAAGTATTCTCGAAAACGCTCACTGACGTCAACTCAGGACCGCTCAGACTAGTTTTATTCCAGTCGCAAGAATTGAAAATGCAGAATTGTTGAAAAATTAATATATGCCAATCCTATTTTATAGATCATACAATTTAACAACAAAGTAGAACTTAGATTTATTGATTTCACATGCATTAATTCCAGTAAACCAGTAATCGTGACATTTAATTCGATTTTAATTTAATTAAAAATACGAAATCCAACAATCTCTATAGTGAGAGGAATAGTTTGATTAGTGGTAATAATACCGCGATTAGAAACGTTTCAATTGATGGTGAATTAATCTTTGTAAGTTAAACGAACAAATAACAATTCTGAATTATTCCTTATTATCAATTTAGTCCGTATATATTAATTTATTTCTTATGTCAATTTATATTTTACAAAAATAGTAAAAAGCAATGACTTTAGGCTTTCTTTGCCATGCTAAGACTTATAATATTGCTCGATTAATTGGTTACGAGAAGAGAAAATATTGAAGTAATCCGCGTCATTAAAATAAAATGAAGAAAGGAAATAAAAAGAAAGGCTTGAGATGAAAGACTTTCTTCATATGGCTTTCTTCACATATTTAAAATAAATAATAGAATAGAAATTAATCCACGATAAATCATTCGGAAATATTCACAGGAAGTTGCGCGATAATTTTACGTATTAGAACGTCTATTCATAAATGCTTATGAATAGAGCAATCGTTCAATGCAAAACCCACAGTAACATTTGAAAGAAGGAATATAATCCAGCACCAGCAGCAAGGAATTATTCTTTACAGTTAGGTGTAGTGGGATCAAGCAAAGAGGAGATAAGAAATCCTTCTCTTGGTGGGAGATGATAAAGTCATTTCGCAGAGAGGAAAGAGAGGTGCCACCTCGCGGCGGCGGCGACTTCTCTCTTCCATCTACTTGTTCGAGAGGAGACTTCCTCTTGCATCTTGGGAGAGAGAACTAACGGGGAATGCACAGATGTACACCTGAAGAAAAAGAACTCGATCCCGTGCACGCTTTCTAGGTCGCGCTTACTTTTCAAAGAGGCGCGCGTCGTCTTCTCGTCGAATTAATAAGAAGTAAGCGACGATAAATGTCTACTTTTATGCCAATTATGCGCTGTTTCGGTAAAAATGTCATTTATTTGAATCAACAATAAAATTAGAATTTGTTTAAAATAAATAAAGGCAAAAAGATATCTGGCAAAGTAAATTTTTCCGTTAATTCTCGTTTAATATCTAGAAATTAATAAGGAAGAAACGCATTTCAGTTTCTAAGTTTTTCAAAAATTTCTATTCATACAACAATAACAAAATTCAACAATAACAAAAATTCTCAGAAAAGAACAAAAATAAAATAAACTAAAAAATTTTTTAGTAACCGAGAGGAGTTACGAAAAAGTTTCTCGAACATCGTCATTCAAGGACAATATCGAACTGTAAGTGTCTTTAATAAAATAAATGTCTACAATAAAATAAAATAAATAAATAAATCCTCTGCGAGGATTAATTAGCGTCGATTCATCCATACGATGAAAAGGTAAATCGGAACGCAGCGGGAAAAGCTGCAGGATTAGTCGGGAGTAGGACAATAGCGAGGAAAGGCAAAAGGATGGGATCTAAGAGAGGTTCTTCTCCGGTGAACAGTCGCAGAGTTGTATCCCTACCTCGAACGTCGAGAGGCGAGAGCAGGTGGGCTCTCGACGATCTGCTCGAGAGCAGCGAGAGAGTCCCGGTCTGCCGCCTCCTGCGCTCGCACCGGTGGCACGCACCGGCCTCCGAGAGAGAGACTCACGCGAGTTCGTTGGCCGACCGTCACCCGCGCGCCCGTTTTCCCGATCGCTCTCGCGTTACTGTTCTCCATCTGGGCGGACACCAGATTCTGGAGGCTGAGTCGAAAAAGGGCACCTGGACCTGAACTGGTGCGGGTGCGGTATAACTCGCCCCGTTCTCTTCCCCTCCTGTCGACCACCAGAGGAGAACTCCACACTGCATGGGCATCATGGGTTCCAGTCGAGAAATCGACCCGCGTCACCCAACCTGCCGGCAGGTGCTAACTCGCGCGTGACTCCGGTGTTAGCTTGGAATCATAGTCGCGCGCCCGCTCGCGCTGACCGGACGTGTTCGCCGAGCTGGTAAGAGTCAGTGGGAAATTGTATATCACGTGATTGTAAAAATTCCGAGGAATTCTTCCGTTTTATCGCTTCACTACTGAAAATACCGGAAGATCATATCTGGAGATTTATCCAAAATCGAAGACCTTCTTTACGGACCTGTCTTAACGTTTAAATCTGCAAGACGCCCCGTTTTATAGAGTGCGAAGATAAGAAGTGACCAAAAATACCTGGGAAAGTTTTGAATATACTTCGGAGGGATCAATTTTGATATTTGTGATATTTCGAAAAATTTTGGGTATTCGTTTAAAGCGAGAAGGATAAGAAATAGCCATACATGTTTAAAAAAAAATTAGACACCTGGTTCAAACCAGTTTTAAGAATACTAAATTTTTCGCTTGAAAATTAAGAAAGGTTTAGAGTGGCGGGAAAATTTCTGAGGGCAATTTTGAAGATTCTGAGACTCCTGTGGACTCGTCTAAAGTGCAAGATCAGCCGTTCGATCGACGCGGAGTAGAAGTACCGTTGTCTCTGGTCGTTCTGAGGACTCGCGGATGAACGGCCTTGACGGCGCAAGCCTCGGCGCGAGTCTCGGCCTGGTCCGAACTAGGACAGCGAAGCGTGTGCTCCAATAGATGGACGGAAAGATCGAGCGAGATTCTCGTTTCCTTCTGGAAACGAACAGAAAGAACTTCCTTGAACGGACCTGAGGCTTTTGGTTTTTTTGAGGCGTTACGCAGCAGCGACAAAATCCGGTTTTGCATGGGTGTATATGTAAGTGAACCGTAATCCACAAGTACCGTTAATGTCGCGGATTCTACTCCCGCGTTCTCAAGAGGCAAGTTTAGCGCTCTCAGTTCTCTTTGCAGTCCGATATATGACTTTTAGACAATGCATCAGTCATTTACATTAATAGTTAAAAAATAGTAAACTATAAAGTTTTGCATAAAATGTTTGTCATTCTTTTTTACACTGAATGCATATTAGAAATTCGATTGACAAATTTAAAAAAAAAATAATAATTCGAAGTTGAAAACTTAAGGGTCGATTCCACGTTGACGTCGAATCACCTTTTGACGATGACTTGAAAGTTAGTAAAATCGGTTAGCTGTAACGGAGAACCGCGGTTTCTATCGTACGATCCGGTTTTGCGGGCAAATCAAATAGCTGCTACTTTTCACTCGTAATGAGCGACATAAACGTTCATGCGTATAATAGAAAAATACACTTACGTACGTATTTCCGTGTCGAAGATCGAGGTAAAAGATTGTAGAATCGATATCCAAAATATTTATTGGCCGCGGTATGACTCTGTTGGCTTCTTCTCGGATAATAATTTAATCCTACATCATTGACACACTTATTCTCTCATAAATTCTGCCTAGCATATGGCAGTTTCCAATTTTTGTAATAACAACGTAGAGAGCGTCACATATTAATATAGCTCGAAGTATCACATTCAATAGATTTAACGCAAAACGTGCGGCGATGGAAATAAAAATGGACGTAAAAATGGTTTTGCTGAAGTAACTAAAAATTTAGTTAGATATATATCCGAAAAATAATTTTGTTGAATTATCAAAATAATTACGTAAATATCATTCAAATTGGTTCCTAGAATGTCAAAACTTTTTTCAGCATTCTTATCATGCTTAAGTTTCTTACATAATCATTTTGATAGTTCAATAAAATTATTTTAGCTATCTAAGTTAAATAATTAGATACTTCAGCAAAATTGTTCTTTCCACGTATGAGATGTAAAATGAGCATTATATACTTTTTCTATGAATTTACTTTTTCTATGAATAATTAAACATAAAATTAATTTTTGTTTCCTATATTTGTTAATATAGATATTTTTATAATATGAATTTTATTTGTGGTTTCGCAATTACGTTCGATCGATTGGCACTACTTATATGATTCGTCGTGAATGGAACACAGCAATATCGCAAATCGCATTGGCGAGTCGCATAAGTCGACCTTGCGCGGGTCAGTTCACGCATAAAACTCAGATCTTTTTCTGCGTGTCACCTTGAACATCAACCGTCCGCGAATGCGCTTATGAAGATAAGAAAAACGTTACGATGCAGCGGTTCATGGCCGATAACGAGACGAGGTTAAAACGATTTTAAATCGCGTTATCTACTACAATAGAAATATCGTGACGTCAAGCGCGAATAAAAATATCGGAATTCATAAAATATAACGCATAGGAGTGATTTCTTAAATAACTTTAAAAATATTTAATATTTTTAAAGTTATTTAAAAATATTTAAATAACTTCTGCGGAAGTTATTTAAATATTTTTATTAAGTCTAAACTTAGTCGGGCACTTTACTATTTTATATAAATTTTCACATCTCTTATTACTTTTATCCTACTTTTAGTTTGCCTTAAAAAATGACGATTCATTAATTAGTTTTATTATTTTATTAGTTTTTATTATTTTATTAAATTTTATTTTTCTATTTGCAAAAGTTATCTTTTTTCAGATATTTTTGAGTTATTTTCGAACAATCAATTTTCAACAGTTTTTTCCTATTGATTTTGATAGTAATAAAATTAATAAAAGTTAAAATCTACATTAAATTTATTTTCAAGTGAAATTAGAAGAAGGAAGTTTTTGTCGACTTTCTCGAGACCGGTACATTTGACTTGATGCGTGTTTAAAATCACCGATCCGACAATAAAAATGTAACGTCTATAAACCCGCGGCTTTCTAATGTTTGCTCACACGAATTCGCTCACTTCGATTTACGATAAAAATGTGCGAAATAGCGGGAGGAAGCTGCTTTGTTAGTCGGAAGCAAGATGCGTCGAACGTTACTCGTAATTACGATGGGCAATGAACCGATTATTAAAACAGTACGTTACCAGCAATTTCATCGACAATTTGATCGGCTCAGAAGAGATCCTCGCGTGATCACACATCAACGAGGAGTTCATTCCTATAATTACCACTTCGTTAAAAACTACAGACGCCACTTATAAGGCTAAGTTCCATTAAATAAAAATGCGAATGTAAGTTCGCCTGTCGCACCATGTAGATTCATTTTTTCTTCTTCGCTTTTCGGCCTTCACCCGGTTGAGCGGAAAGCGTGTCGTTGACGCGTATCGCAACGGGATACACGTTGCGGGGAAAGGATTTGCGTGGACGGGCATTTTTTCCGGGGTGGTGCCCATTCACGGACCAGTGACATCGCACTGTCGCAGCTATTTGTCATTTCTCTCTACATCACGATACATTTTCATACCTTCGCAAAAATCCGAGATGCCACCCGGACTCACGCAATACCCTGATCAAGAAGTCAATAAGAATGCAGCAGACTATGAAATCACAGTTGCGTTTTCTCCTGTCAATTTTGACGAGAATAACATAAAATGTGTACATTTTTCCCTCGAATAAGAAAATGTAGATTAAGAAAAAAGGTTTTTTTAAAAGAAAAAAAATGTGATCAATTTATAAGTACAAGTTGACGATTGATAAGATAGTGATTGTGAGAGGTTGTATTTAGACACGAGGACGGTACGGAGAGAGATCTTGGCGCGAATTTCTCCTTTCGACCGGCACAGAAATTAGAATACGTGTAGCCATCATTTGAATATCACTTTCCCGCGTGGCTGGACCGATGCAAAATTTGTCACTTTTATTGCTGTACAGAAACTATATCTCTTACACGATCGCGAGCCTTCTTTCGCTTCCTTCTTTCATCACGCGACCCAATTACGCCACAGGCTAAGCACATCGCGTACGAATTTGCATAACAACGTCGGTACGACATACAAGTATATTTCCGCAACGTTAAGACACTTGGTAGAGCAAGAACTAATCTGTTGATCACTCATCTATTTTTGAGAGAGAGAGAGAGAGAGAGAGAGAAACATTTCATAATATAAACTTCATAACATGACTTTTAAATGAATTTTATTTAAATATTTACATTTTTAATTGTTAAATGATAATTAATAAATTGTTTAAATATTAATTAATAATTGAACAAACAGCAATTAAATAGCTAAATAAAGATTCGTATGAACTTATCTATAAATCTATGATGATTCTACATTTATCGAATGACGACAAATAAATAAATTTTCTTTATTTCATACAAGAGGATATTTGAAAACGTGTCCTAGAAAAGAACTCTTTTTTGGTTGAATATAACATTTCGTCAACTTAATCAGACACTTGAGTCGTATTGATACGCGGTTTCACTTCGATAAAACGAGAGCGGGTGGCCGTACGTGGAATTATATGGAAAGAGAGTTACAAACCCGGTAGTTTACGGTACATAGTCTAATCAGCGAGTCAGCGGGTTACTGGTCTATAAAACGTAAAATAATTCGTTCTGCAGTTTACAGGACTACATATAAGTAGTATATAAATTCACATAGAAATACACAAGCATAAAATACAAATAGACCGTTAAAAGGCATTTATCTATTTATTGATAAAATAATCCAGTTTTTCGACTGGCAACAGTTGAGAGTTAAAACTGCTCCAGCTGGAGTCCTGCAAAAAACTGTATCACGTTTCGGATCATAAAATTATAAATCCAATTTACTTTTTCTCTGTCGATCAAGTGATCGATAAGATGATATCGACATCCGCCATTGTAAATTATTAATAAATTTATTTTTGAACGGATTAATGCGGAACAATATTTATCGACGCTGCGCGTAACCGCCAATTAATTACGCTTTCTTTTTACAATCTCTCCGTATCACTTAATTTCAATCATAATCATTATTCGTTGTTGAATTAATTGTTTATTATTGGAAGTAAAAATAAAATTTAAAAAATCAAAGGCTGAACCGATTAAAAATAAGAAATAAAACGAAAGAGCATACGCGATAAAAATTTATTATTTAAAGTATTATTATTTGAAGCTTTATAAAAACTCATAAAAATAATCTGTTCGGTTCGCTCGTCTTGTATTTTCATTTTTAATATGTTTATATTAATTCAAGATAAAATCATTGTTTCTTGGAATTAAACAAAGATAAATGATAATGATTTCATATTTTTCACTTTTCTCAACTTTCTTCTCCCAAGTTTTATTAATTATTTATTTCATATTCGCTCGATAAAGAAAGAAAGAAATTCCTTCTCTTGACCTTCTTGGTAAAAATTATACTCGACGTAAAAATTATATGGAAACGTTAATCGCAACTTGCACGCTTCCACTTTCCTCCGCCTTATTACGAATCGCTTACATATGCAAGGTTACATATCTAAATAACCGCATCCTCCCGCAACAATAGTAGTATTCTTGCGACGTTCGCCGAATCATCGACGTTTTTCTCCTTCTTCAACGGAATGAACTTTTCCGGTGAACGCGAACGAGGTCAATCCCAGACTGCGCAACCGTGGGTAATCGCTATTAAGCAACGGGGATTATCGCAAGATACCACGAACACGGTATTCGACAAATGTAATCGATTGTGATACGTCGAAGAAACAAATTAGAAAGAGACAGAGAGAAATGAGGGAGAGAGAGAGAGAAATAGAGAAAGGAGGTAGGTGCTTCAGTTGCTCAGCTCGCTCAATAAGGAAGAGGTAATCGTTTCCGGACAGATTTCATGGCTAGAATCAGGATCATTCCGATCTAATAGATATACGAATAAAAGCTAATTACCGGCAAACATTTCTAATCGCTCTTCGTTTGTTCCGACGTGCAGCAGGAAACTGGCAAGCCTCCTCCTCCTAATGTCACCCCGAAGATGGCCAGGGATCGCGCCGGGTCGGACTACTCAGGCCACATGAGCGATACCACCACGTGCAGCTGCGTCGCGAGCTCTATCGACAAGGTAAGGACTTCATTACAACTACAATTGGCTATCAAATATCAAGTAAGGAGATAAATGTACGAGAGTCTTAAATTAAAAAAGAAAGGCGTCATAGATACCATCAAAAATTTCGTAACTGCATAGCTTTAGCTTCTCTTTTTTTAAAATGCTAACAAGATTTGCTTTTGGATTACATGAAGAAGATTTAAGAGATTTTGACTGTTTTTGTCTTGTCTATTTTTATCCTTGAAAATTTATTGGAAAATATACATATACTCGATATTGTAAAATAGTATCATAAAGTTATCCCATAAAATTCCGTAAATAAAAATTATCGAAAATTACACTGCGAGCTCAAGTGTAACAAGTGCCTTCATAAATGATTTAGCTTTCTATGTTAAAAGAATAACACTATATTACATAAAGAAAATGCAAGATTTAAACATTGAAAAATGTAGTATACCTAATGTAATTTTTACACAGAAATGATAAAATTCAGCAGAATATACTGCAAATCCAAGTGTGTGATAAAGCACTTATTTATCTATCGTACATTTGGATTTGTAGTATATCTCCTACTGAAATTTAATAATTTTAAAATTTTTACAACTTCTTTCTTTTTCATCTCATGTATTTAAGACGTCAAACGTCTAAAAACACGTTGCAGTGCTCGTTGCGCGGCTGCGGCATGTTCCAAGAGCCGTTCTTCCTGCATCCGCCGGGCTCTCGACCGCGGGACGGTATCTACATAAATCCTATGAGTGCATACATCGGCGAACCGCCTAAGCCTAAGGACACAGCCGAGTCCTTCTACCTGCACAGCCCGCATGATCTTGTCTACACAAGGATCACGCGGCTGTTTGGCGACGGCGAGAAGTCGCGAAACGGCGTCGCGGCGGAGCAGCGCCATATGCCGGAGAGGAAAGACGAGACTCTGACTGGTAAGTAGCACGTCCCAGATACTTCATCGTTATATTATAACGCCCGCTACACACGGTGTCCAAAAAATATCCCGCTGGTAATCAAGTCAAAAGTGAAGAGGCTTTAATCGAATTGTAGCGATTATTCGAATCTCTATAAGTTATTAAAATATTATTAATTCATAAAAGGAACAAATGTTGATCACCTTGATAGAATTTTATATAGAATAGAATTTTATAATTCAACGCTTGGCTATTTGGAATATTAAATACGAAAGTTTAAAGATATAAGAAAAATGCCATAGGAAAATTCAAATTTAAGAAAATATTCCGTCATTAAATTATTCGTGGATGAGATAAATCAAAGTAATAATTCTGTAACACCCTGTTTATCGACGACCTCGATTTACATCAGACATTCGGTATCGTCGGTCTTTTCTGTTTCTTTTTCGCTCTTTCTAACGATCTTTACAGTCTTATAGATCGAACAAATGAAAAACTATCTCCATTTCATATATTATTAATTTACGTGTCAATTGGACGTATCAAATTTCTAAAAAAAATTAAAATATATATTTCCGTCAAACATTAATTAATAATTAAATATAAAAATCGCACGTAAATCGACATCTTGTGGGACATGCTATATACGACGACGTAATTGTCTTTCTCATACGTTTTACTTTGGAAGTATTTACTTTGATCATCTGTTTTACGAGTAACATGTTACTAGTACGCGATAGAATGCTGCAAGACTGATCTCAAAGAAACAGCGATACTTCGGTAATTGTTAGAGGAGCGAAAAAAACCACGCACGTCGCAAACAACACGCGCGCTTCGCGAAACCGGGTTAAAGACTCGCGCGCGATTTACCGCAAATACCGTTAAGCCGTTACAGTGCAGCGGCTCTTAATGAGTAAGAGCAATAAAAACTGCGAATCGGCGAATTGAGCGAGTTCCAGCAAAACGCGTAAAAGTCGCGTCAATGCTGAATGAAAATAAACAAATAAGAATTAAAATAAAAAAATTAATAAATTTTTAATTTTATTATTTTTAATTAAAAAAAAATTTGATTCCAATTGTTATGGAGATTATAAATTTCTACAAAGCAATCGACCGCCGTAAGCAGCCTTTGCGATTCGTAAATTTAAGCTTTGCGCCGTTAAAGTAATTTCTGAAGAACTTCTCGAGCGTGAAAGGCAGTTTTCGCGTAGAAGGCAGTTTTCTCGTCTGCGATGCGTAATATTCCGAGCGAGGCTCTTTGGCTTTCAGTGAAAGTGGACGTGCACATCAACAACGGCGGATTCGTCGGCCGGCCGCATCCCGGCAACGGACATGCGGCGCGCTCCGAGATCGCGAGGGAGTCCTCGGATCATGCTTACGAGCAGATCTGCGTGAGGCAGGAAGAAACGAGCAGCGTGAGCTCGTCATCGCGGAAAAAGCCAGTGGACAATACCTCCGACAGCAGGTAATACAATTCGAGTACAGTTTACCGCGAACAAAGTAAAAAATTAGAGTTATACAGCCCAAAGCATCTGACTCATGTCCATTTTTACCAATGTAGATTAATTTTAATCTCGATTTAATTTAGTCTTTACTTTTCTCTTCATTCTTCAGAACTGGGGCAAGAGATAAAAAATAAGTTGAACTCAGATTAAATTTAATCTATATTAGTACAAATGGACATTTCTTTTTATGTTAAAAATTGATAGAATTAATTTAAATTTGATTCTCTCAATTATAAAAATCAATTTCCTCCCCTCCCCCAAGTTCAAAAAAAATTATTGCTCTAAAGCTTTAAATTGAATTAATCAACACATTAGAGTAATATAAAAATAACATAAAAGTAGTGGATAGTATAAAAGGAGTTTTTAAAGTAAAACGTCTAATAACATAAAAATTCTTTCTCTATCTTTTTTTTAGAAAAAGGTATAATTCATGTATTATCGGATATTTGATTTTATAGTTGTTATATATTAAAATTTATCTGATGAGTATCGTTGACTCGATAAATATTATTGAAATCGTTCTCGCGATACCACGAATCACGTGTCAAGAAAAGAACTTTGATGAGCGCAGCACAACAAAATATCAGACACTGTAAAAAACGATCACGAAGGTAAGCAATTTCGATATATCAACATCTAGAACAGTGTATAACCATCTTGCAATCGAAATTGGCTCTATATAATCATTAAGAAATGATCGTTCATGAACATCACGTTTGGAAAACAACATCGTTTTGCTATTTTTTTTACTCGTTTATCTTGTAGATACGCGATCACGCGGCAGGTATTTCATTACAAGTAGATTAAATTTAATTCTCCGATTCGTGGATCCGCGAAACATCGATAGACTGTCTCTGACGTTTCAGTCGTTCTCGAAAAATCGACAGGCGATACAGCCGATCCAGCAGCGCCAGCGAATCCTCGAACATGAGCAGCGAGGTCCATGGCCTCTCCTCGACGACGTCCACCCCGTCCTTGTCACGACACAGTAGCAGCGAACGGATTAGCAAATCGGGGATTAAAACAAACGCGGAAACGCTACACGGTACATTCAAATAACTGAAAATATCTGCAGGATGGCCACAGTGTCGGTGATTAAGCAGGAATGTATCGCGTATGCACAAATTATGGACTGTAACGATTAAAGTCATTATTAATGACTTTAAATAATTGGTGAAATCTTTTCAACTTTTACGTGCGAAATAAATCATCATACAAGAAGAAAAAAATCGTTTCAACGAGAGAATATATGCGTGTTATTTATAAAGAATAATGTAATTGTCTTTACAAATAACAATTATCTGAGACAAGAAACAAACAATGATCTTCCGTGTGCGTTCGTTTGCCTTTGCTATTATTACGTTCTAATTGTGATTGTAAATTCGTATTTGATGAATAACGGAGTTTGAAACAACTTGTCTTTATCAATCATCAAGTTAATATCATGCAAATCGACGCTGACAATTTTTTGCACAAAATGACAGAGCATTATAGCTATCCTGCAGAGTCTCAAATCAGTATGATGAACAGCTGCGATTGACCGGTTCGTGATTCTGTTTCGGTTCGCAGAGAGGAAGGACTCGTCCAGCGTGCAAGTGGAAAGTGAAAAGGAGATCCGTACAAATGGCAACGGCGGACCTAGGTAAGTAGGGCGAATCGATACCGGATCGAGATTTAAGCTAAAGTTGTGCCATTAAAAGAAGGAAGAAAGCTCGATCGAAAGTCGATCAAGCGGCGGAGTTGGTCGCTACTTCACGCGATTTGACTCGCTTCTCTCCTTTTCCATCTTTTGTCGTCCGTTTTCCTTTGAGGAATATCATACGAATGGGATACACCGTGTTGTAAAGATGAAAGATGGCCGTTTCCTTGAATCATTTCCGGTCGTTAAAACGTGAATAATTACGATAGCGGTTTAAATCTTACGACTTGCTCGAACTTGAGCGAGTGGACTGTTTTATCGGATTGATTAGCATTAACTCCAGAAACAGTGAAGACGTTAACCCCAGAAACACACTACGATAAATTCTAAGATACTCATAAAAAATCCTTGAATGGAGAAATTGCTTTCGAAATAAGATACACGCACCTCCATCAATTTTATTGCCTATAACTGTTTAACTTTCCACATGTTTTCGCTCGCCTTAATTTACTGTCATTGTTTGAAATTAGGTGCACGTATCTATTATTATAGCTGTTCTTTATGCTTCTTACCTTCACCAGTCTTCATAAAATTGAACGTTATCTAATCCCTTAATTATCTAACAGACGAGATTTTTATCGCTATTATTCATTTTTATCAGACGTTGCAATCGGTTACTACAATAACACTGCTTTCACTTATCTGTACGGAATAATAAAATTTACCTTCACCAATTTTCTGTAATTTTTCTCGTCGAAAGAATTACTTTTACTAGCATACACGATCCCGACAAATCATGAATTAAACTTTAGCATAAACTCAAATAACATATTCTTAATCAATATTATTTTCAACAATAACATTTTACAGCATTAATTTTTCAACATTTTTCTAACATTTATATTTCTATAGTATGTATATCAGTAATGCGCAATCTGTGACCCGCGGTTCCCGGATCATATCCGAAGATATTAAATCATATTTTCTATTTTATCCAAACGAAATAAACATTATACGACTCGCAAGATTTATTTCTAAAAATAGCCCTCTTAAAATGACCCTCAAAAAGCATCACCGTCTTATATTTCTCACACCATCAGATCGGAATCACACACAAACTTTTTATTCTCCAGTCTCTCGAAACCACCGCCACCGCCACCGCCACCGCCGCCGGATGACGACGTGGTAGTCGTCCTGGTGAACGCAAAGCTGAATGCAGATGCCGACAAAAAAGATGCGCGAGGAAACGGTCAAGACGGAAGGACCGAGTCCGGTGAGAAATTGCGTTCAACGCCCATTTCCTCTTCGATGTCCTTTCGCTCTTTTACGAAATTACCGCAAACGTGAAAGTTGCAACTCAACTTTGAGCAGAAATACGTGCACGCACGTTCGCTTGACATTTTCCGCGTGCATTCACTGTAAGAAATGCCTTCAATCCAAACAAATTGGACGCTTGTCTTCATCTGTAACAATTTCAGCTTCGAAAGATCTTGAATTGAAAAAAAAATTCGTTTCCAGCGAACGCTGCGAATAAACGCAGTGTCGCGTTCATATATTGAAATTATTAACGTCTTTTAAATTACTCCACATCGGATATATGAGAGGACATCCTCTTAATATACAGATAACCGTAACTTCACATTATTCGTAACAATCGCGAAAAGAGATCGCGTCGCGCATGAGCGGTTTTATTGTCGGTCGATGTTTTACGACTACCGGTCAACGCGAAGACCGTTGTACTCTCAATTACTTCCTCGATAGATTTTACTCAATCGATCTATCTTAAATGGCACTACTTACGGAACACCTCGTCAGATTCAGAGTTTGTCTACCTTCAACGTTTAATGCTTCCGTAATTTAATTATCTCCGCTATAATTAGTTGATTTTTGTTAAACCGAAAGATTAACTCTGAATTCGTTGTGGTTTCTACCGGGTTACCAGAAAATGCGATAACTTCGTTATATACACCGTCACATAATTTGCTGTTACCGTATTTTTATGATTTATATTACGCCGCGATAATTACCTCGGTGTTTTTTCGGATAATCGTGTTACGCTCGTGCGAATTGCGCTTACATTTTCGGGGCACGTGCCTGACTCTTCCATGCAAACATGAAGGCAATTAGTTGAATCGACTACGACGACTGGCAATTACAGTTGAAATCGGGCAAAATTTATTCACAGATGTTAATCAGCGCCACGGGTGTTTTAATTGGCCCGGTTCGCGATCGGATAAAGATACAGACAGGAGGGAAGAGGAGAGGCTTCCTCCCCATAGCGATCTCGATTTGGGCTGCACGCGCGTATACTTCAGCCTTTAATTAAACTGTTAGCGGATCATGTTCAGCGGAGGTGGCCTCACTTACTAGACCATAGCGCTCACCGGGCATATAATATACTTACCTAGATTTCACTTGCCCCTCGGTAATGACCGCCATCCAATACTGGAGCCTATAACGAGACCCTCTCCTTTCTGCTTACCTCTTTTACGTTATTCCACCTTCTCTATCTCCTCATCTATTTCCGTCTCTTTCGTTCTCTAACGCTGCTGGTCGGTCTCGGAACAGCGACCAACAAGTCCGACACATCATCCTCCGGCGAGCATCCGCAACAGCCGGAAGTGCCGGCTCCCGCCAGTGCGCCGGTGGACGTGGACGAAATTAAAGCGAGTCAGACATCCCACCTGGTAAACAGGCACATGGTACTGCCGTTCATACCGCCAAAGTTCGCCAACGCGGACTCCAACACCCTGCTCAAGCCATCCGAGTACCTGAAAAGTATTTGCAAGGTGTCATCTAAAAACAGCCTGTCGAAGGCGAGGTCAGTGATCTTTCCTTGTACACAACAGTGTCTATTTTTATCGGTTTCGTGATCCTTCGCGTCTACAGTATCTGTTTCGTGATTGTCAGTTGATCCTAGAAGTGGCGAACATTCTTCGTTGTTCGTTTAAAAATATCAATTTTAAAATTAAATTATTTAAATATGTGAAACATATTCCAAGTGTATTTTCAGAATATCTGGATAATGTCCTATCTAACTAAATAAACTAAATAAACTAGATAACAAAAGGCAAACATTGTTTTGTGTGCTTTATTTATTTAAATTATTTAGAAAGTGATAATTTAAAAAGTTGACTTCAAGTGTCTATTTATAGTGTTTGTAAGATTACTTAAACCACATGCACGCGCACCACTTTATATAGACATGTTACGTGCAATTTAAATAACGAAAAGTGGTTCTGTTATTTATCGTTATTCTTCGTTAACTTCTATGGCTATTATTTATCAATGCAATCTTCGCGCACTTAAAATAATATCGACAATCATCTTCGTAATGATTATCGCTAAAATTTACTTTACGATTGACATAACAGGTGCTCAGTTAAAGTCTTTCAGTTATGCACAGAAATGTTAACTCATGTGCAGTGCATTTGACTTTCCGATTATGCAGAAACGTGAGAAATCAATTTAATATGACTAAATTCTTCTTTGATTAGTGCTTTTCGTACGAAGAAATACGTATTTTATTTATAACAAAGCATTTTCCTTTTTTACTAAAGGAAAAAGCATTTCCTTTCGAAATAATACTTCAAATATTTACTAAAAATCATTTTCAAACAAATTAAAAAAATTAATGTATCCTGAAATATTGAAACAACTTTTTAATATATTTATTTTGATGTTTTTATATAATCTAACTTATCTAAAATATATTTATACAATATAACAGATACTAAACAAAATGAACGCAATGATTCTCTGATAGATAAAATACATTTTATACAGATAAACAAATTTATCTTCGAGCAGCGTCATTATTAAGTTTTCCGCTCACGTGACAATGCAAAAATCGTGCTCGCAGGTCAGTGGACAACTTGGACATCCAGAGCCGGAATACGGAGCAGGGTGAAGAGGAGGAGGAGGAGGAAGACGAAGAGGAGGGGGCGCAAAGGAGCAACGGGGAGACCAAAGGATCTCCTACGGGCCCCCCGCCGCCACCTCTGTCTCCCTTGCAGCAACGAACACGAGCAGGAAATCAGGTCCTGGGTGCCACCACCGCCGGTAACGAGACCGAAAGCTCCAAGAGCTCCCCGCAGCAACCCTTAGCCACAATCAGCATCCAGGACCTCACCAGTATCCAGCTACGACGGACTAGCACGAAGATGAACGCCACCAAGACATTCTCCGCTCCGCCTCCTCGCAGCGTGTCCATGACTAACGGTAAGTTAGTCCGCGACACACATGCACGTATAATTTAACGCTTTTGTCGCGAACTCGAGCGTAAGAATTCAGACTTCAATCTTACCCGAGAAGTTTATATAACAATGTTCTGTGTTATACAATATTAATGATCGTACATTTTCTCCCTAAAATCATTTTGTTACGTAGATACATAGGTATTACGCAAAATTTATGCAAGCGCATAACATCACTATAAAATTTATAAATATTCTAACACCACAGACCTTCAGGAGACGTCCTTAGGACGTCCATATGTCCTTTAACCGTTCTAAGGATGTCCCCAGAATGTATCCCGAATAAAGTGTGTTATTAGGGTAGAATCGCTGACAAATTCAAATAAAACTGTATCATTTTCGGAGCAGTCTCGGAGCCGTTCTTCGTGCAGAAGACAGACCTAATTGCCGAATTGAAGCGCACAAAGGATATACCCGGAATCAAAAAACTAAAGGTGGAGAGGGCGCAGGTCGAGAAGACTCAAGAGCAGAATCTCATGTCGGAAATTAGCAAAGCGTTCAACGTTACAAATTTTGTTGATCAAGTAAGAGCATTTTATTTTTTATTTCTTTTTAAAGTTCCTTACGGAAATCTGACACTGGCCAATTTAATACTGAAAGACAGTTAATTACTTACTTGGAGTAAAAACATCAAACAACTTGCTTTTGATATACTTGAAATTAGATTAGAGTGTGTACTCCTTTAAAGAAATAGATTCTGTAAAAGGCAATATAACAAAATGCAATACAATACATATGACAAAAAGACAATACAAAATGTAACAAAAATAAAAAATGTTTACTCTTTCTAATGTTCTATAAAATGTTTTTTTTCTTCTTTTGAGTACTTTTGCATAGTTTGAAATCCTGAATTATGGTACTTTTTTCAATAGATCCCCGAGAAGGACAGCTCAGGAAACGTAATACCAATCTGGAAGCGACAGATGCTAGCCCGAAAAGCTGCTGAACGTGCGAAAAAAGAGCTCGAGGAGCAAATAGCGCGAGAGAACGAGGAGAGGCGCCAGAAGGCGATTCCGCCATGGAAGCGACAGCTTCTCGCTAAGAAGGACAACGAGGAAAAGAGGTACGGAGATTAATGGATCTGTATCAATCAATCATCAGTGCAATTAAATGCTAATTCTTGGGCGATTGGAGAAAGCCATTAATTATAATGGATTTTGCACTAGTAGAGAATGTTTTAACTGCTCGTCACAAAATCGTACTTGAATTGTATTTTTCACAAGAGATTTATCTCGTGTTACTTTACGAGATTTAACTCCACATGTTTTCAACATACGCAGGCGAGAAGGGGTGGAGAAGCTAAGTGCTCCAATTATTACGAGTATTACAACTGCCTCTCGTTGCAATTGGCTTCAAGTTCCTACGTTTCATGTAAAATTACGCGATACATATAATATTATGCGTAATATTTTATGCGTGTATTAAAACATTGGCCTATCTAATTTGACAATTGATATTCGGCATTTCCAGATAGAAAGTTGTTATTCAGAATTTCAAATTTTCTTAAGTAAAGCAAAAGCGTAAAAATGTTGAAAACAAGAAAAGGAGAATCTTGTTTATTATGTTTTATATCTCTCGATATTTTGTCACGTATTCCTTTTTGCTATTCTATTTCCAATCGTTACAATATGATTTTATCGATTTTTTTATTCCTTAATTAACAAGATATTAAAATAAAAATTTTCACGTGTAAAAATTCAAGTATCATATTATCGATTTGATTACAGATTCATGAATCAGACGCAGGTATCCGCATCGACAAGCACCAAATTTGAGGCAACGTCGGCAAACCCGAAGAGGGACGCCTCGCCGGCGGCGACGCGGGCGTCGTGCGTCATCAAGAAGGAAGAAAAACCCGAGGTCGAGGAGAAACGGGACGATCCTGTCAAGGACGATTCTGATGATGGTCAGATTATACCCTGGCGAGCGCAATTAAGGAAGACTAACAGCAAACTTAATATCCTCGATTAATCACTACGAACTTGTCGAAAGAGACGCGCATGATGAAGTATCGCGTGTTTAATCGCGTGTAATTTAAACGCGTAGGATTATGTACCATGAAATCTTTCCGAAACTTAACAAAACTTACCAACACGGAAAAATGCGAGGAAGACATATCTCGCTAGTTAAGATAATAAACGAACGTATAAGATAATTATACGGAATTATAATATAATGCGAAGCGTATTGAATATTCTCTAAAAAGTAATATGTACTGATGCTCTAAAAAAGTAAAAAATATTTTTATATATTTCATAGGATGTCCTCGCAAACCTTCTTCGTAATTAACGTTGTATTATACATATGTATATATATATCTCTTATTTTTTGTTTTTACGGAAACTATCCTGGAGCAAATTTAATAGATATTTCAAGGTTGCAAGAATTCAGAAAAATAGGAAACTTGTCCGCTTTTCCTCAAATAAGAAGAGATAAGAAAAAACTCATGAGGATATAAAAACTGAAATATTGTTCATAAGAAGTATGGTAATTGTTGAACTGCACCATGAAAAAAACAACGCTGGAATTGCAAAAAATGTTAATTATCACGTATTTTGAAGTATATATATATATATAGTATTTTGCGATATATGTACATATAAATAAGTCCTATAATTCATTTGCATTGTAAAACTTGAGATAAGGCTATTCATTTGTCGATCAGTTTATTACTACGAAACTGAAGAAATGAAAAAATTGTGTTCTTCACTTCAATTTTATTGTTTCCGATTATATTTATTGAACTCAACGCCATTCAGAAATTGTTTACTTCTTCAAATCAGTTACTTCAACGGAAATTTTATTTAATCGCGGGTGTCCGAACAGACAGTTGATGATTCTAGGTCTAATTAATCGTGTCAAAGAGAGCATCAGCAGCGTGGTGAATATGCTTGATAACTTCCAATTACAGTCATTAGATCAGTGAATTAATGTTGACGTTGATTAATCACTACTACGTCATGATAATGTCTGGCGCGTTACAACGTATCGCTCGGACAACAGTTATCTTCCGCCGAGAGATTTATCTCTTTGTGAAATAACGGGGCAAGGAATGAACACGAGATATTTTCAGCGTGGAATTATACTAACCCCTTAACTGCGATATCACTCAATCCGAATCCACGATGTATTACTTAAGAAAAAATTGTATGTATATAACAATTGATATTTCTATATAATATTTGTATAATTAATAACATTTTGTGAAATTGTATATTATGACCAATTATTTTCTCACATATTACTTGAACAAAAATTCACGAAATCTGAAATATTAGATGTACAAATAAATAATCCGTTATTTTTTATAAAATTTAATATTTACTGTCAAAAACATACCGACATGATTCAATCATCCGGTTCAATAAAAAAGACTGACCTATATGTGCGTTAAATTCATCAAGCTATCTCTTTATTTCTTCGATGTTTCAAAATTTTGTGTCATACAAAGCATGCATCAATCAAAGGACAATCTGGAAGGAAGAGCTAAGGTACAGCATAAATGTAATAAGACTAGACTACGCATAATGTCATTATCAATTTTAAAAAATGTAAAGTGGCATCTACAATAAAATTTTAAGACGTAAAACTTAACCTTTAAACTCTAAGCCATAAGAAATTGACCAATTACAATCAAATGTGAAAAGAATATTTGACTATAATTGGTAAGTTTCTTACTTAGTGCTTAAAATAAAACTTAAGTTTTACGCCTTAAAATCTCATTATAGACGCCGCTTAAAATAGCTTAAATCATCTCTCTCTCTCTCTCTCTCTCTCTCTCTCTCTCTCTCTCTCTAAAATATCGAGTTAAAGAGAGATACTGATAGAATCGAAGAGAAATGCTGATATGTTCAATTTTTCTACGGAGCACGGACGTTAAGAGCCATGACATGCAGAAAAACGTAAGGCAGTAAAACGTAACCCAATCAGCGAATCGACCAATCGCAGTAAAGATAATAATGTAAGACAATAACATAAGTAACAAGTAAAAAATTATAATTTGTTTACGTCTTACGTTTTTGCCTGCAAGCTTTAAGATCAAGAAATACGAAGTCTATATCTATTACATCTTTAGAGTAGAAACAATAGACAATGAGAATTTGCTCGGCCTCATGGTAATAAACCGAGACGAATCAGATCATGTAGTAAATCTGATCAATATAAGCTTTGAGATAAACAGAACTGTTATCTATTGTTTTGTAAAGAAAGCGAAGACCTAACTAGCATGATAATAAAACAGTTTATTTGAAACAACAAACTCAACAACTATCTCAAAGCTTATATTGATTCGATTCACTCTGTGATTCGTTTCACTTCAGTCTATCCTAACGTCTTTAGATTTGTTCCGATTGATTAGTTGTGCAGCACACTTTATCTGACAAACAATTTAGAAACATCAAAGAAAGAAAGTGAATTGATGGATCAACGCAAGTAAAGACCAGTTTTTCTATCAAGTACGAATGTGTAATTTGCCTAAAAGATGGAAAAATGCATTAAAAAGTAATGAGAGTTAATTTTATAATTGTATATAAAACTATTCAATTTGTTACGATAAACAATATTAAATTAAAAAAAAAATAATTAATCACTTGTACATCCAATTGTAAGAAAAAAATAACTTCGATACATGCACGTAACAATAAAAAATTAATTTATAATTCATTTGTAAGATAAGTGGAAAAAGAAAACACTTGAAGATAAAAAAATGTCATATTTTGCACAAAAATAAAACACTACAGGGACTGAGATGCATATACAGGATCATATTATGCATCCGAAGATTAATTTTTCATTCTCCAAACGTCAAAACATATATTTTTTTTTATATTAAGAAAAAACGTTTCCTATAGATTCACCAATATCTGAACCCTTGAATTTCGCTTCCCAGCGGATAGTAGACATAAGGGTAGGAAAAATCATTCGATAGGGTACATCTTCCCATTCGTAAGAGGGTATTCATCTTCTCTTCGACGCGGCGAACAAAGCACGTCATTGTATATAACTACGCTTGTGACGTGCGTGGTCGTGCCCCTCTTTCTTCCTCTCTTCCCCTCTACCACCTCGTCCACCCTTCGCACGCAGTCTTCGTTACGACATCGAAGAACGTTACGACGGAACGAAGCGAAACGCGAAGCGGGAGAACGACACAGCCCGCGGAAGACGTCGGTGTGACAACGCTGACGGCGCTGACGCTATTGTCGAGCCTCTTCCTTGCCTTTCATCTTCCGAGCAGCCAGCGCCACAATTTAACTGAGATTTTTGGCAGCGTTTAGAGCAGAGCCACAGTTAAAGCGCGTCAACTGAACGAGGCAGTTGTGCTGTCCGCAAGGCGTTCGTAAAGCAAGCTTTTCCAAGATCTTCGGGGTTGAAAGTTTTTTCATGTGTCAAGTATCGTTCGAGTGATATGATGATTTACACGTGAAGAACTGCATTCAATTGAAAGAGATACCTAACTTGTGCAAACGTAATTTGAAAAAGATAAATTGAAGCTGATTTTCAAAAAGTGCACTGAAATTAAGAAAAAGAAAAACCGGTGAGGAGCGTTTGCAATCATCATTACATCTACCGGCGAAATGGCATCCAATCGTAGTATGCTAGGTAAGTGGCGATGGTTGACGAGACAAGAGATTAAACGAATAAAAATAATCTGTTCTCTATATTATATATCAAGAATGATTTTAAGAAAATTAATGAATTAGTAAATAAAAATGAGATGTATATATTAACATGGCTGTTATATTTATAAAGTAAATATAAAGAATAAATACAATGAGAAGAATTACGTTACCATTAATATCACTAAACATCATCATAATTATTTGAAATATTTATAATAGAATAAACGTAATAATTATAGGAGTGTGTAAGATCGTCGGAACGGGAATGTTTTTCGGGATCGGGATGGGATTTTGAAACTTTTGAGATTCCCGAGAGTGTTCAGGATTTCTAAAAATGTCAGAGTAGTCAAGTAGAATGTATGTTTTGTTGAATATGGTCGTAGTTTAGATTTTTTATTTCTGTTGTTGAGTTTCACTTTACAAAATTTTCTGTTTTATTATAAATCATACAGCAGGCTCTTTTACTATAGATAAAGACAGAAAAGTAAAAATATTGTATATATTTCGGAGAAAATTCAGAAATACTAATATTATATATTGATGGAAAAATAATATTAAAAGATTCCGTACAGTATCAGAAGATATCTCGAAGATTCTCGGGAATCACGAAATTTTCGGGATCGCGTTCCAACCAGATCCGCGTCTTCCAAGCATCCAATCCCGTCCCAAGCATCGAAAATTTTAAGATTCCGCATATTTCTAAATAATTAGTGCCTCACAGTAGAAAACGTAAGTCTTAAAACAAACTGATTCAATTTCTGTGATGTTTATCTGTGATCTAATCCTAATTTTATAAGGAGCTGAAATACAAGTTTACATACATTGAACTGGCAAGTTGCACGGTTACAAGGTTAACATATATTATTCTAAATACATGACAAATGTCATTATTGTATTTGTCGAATGTTTGAATTCGCAGAAGTTAAAGATTCCATATCGATTTTATTAGATTTTCCACTATTAGCGCGATGATATAACATAAAAGTCGTAATTAGTTTAGCCGATTGTGTTTGTTTCATACATCTCGTATTTTATTTGCAAGCGCGCGTCTAGCTTCCCGATTTTAAACAAATAACACTATAAAATTAAGTTTAATAATTTGAAAATAATTAATTAATATAATTCAATATCCCCAACACCGATCCAAATTAATTGATGATAAATTAACCGATTAAATTACTAATGATAAATCGGACCATATTGTCCTTTTCTAGAGCCAGAAGATCATTTAAGTTTAATTTTTAATATCATATTATTTTAAAAATAATTTTTTGCTCCTGAAAAAAATCTACAGGCATAAGTTGCTTAAAAGAAAACGAACATATACGTACAAATTTGAGTTACGAACGTCTCGCGACGGACGGCAACGAACGCGGCTTCCGCTTAGACGTTAATATATTCTTTATTACGGGAAGGGATGATGATTCGTCAAGAAGCCGGCGCGTAATTCGATGAGCTGATGGTGAATTAAAGTAATAAAAACGTCAGCTTCCTGTATAATATGTAAATTATATTATATTTATGTATAGGATGCCATTTTAATAATAAATTTTATAAAATTATAATAAAATATCTATTACTATAAGAAATATGCATGTACTATATAAAGTATGTTATTTTTCTGATGTCTTAATGATTGTAGGAATGTGAAATATGCATTAAATAAATCAACCTGAGGCCAATAAAGTTTTAAAGAATAATTTAAAAAAAATAAAAGTAAATTCTACACATACGCAAATATTAATTTTTGTAATTATGTATTATACTTCAGATATAAAATAACGTAAGATATAAAATATATAACACAAGATATTAAAAGGTATTAACGGCTCACATTTAATGTATATGTATAAATGAAAT
>NW_017305397.1:433952-452049 GCF_001594115.1 Trachymyrmex septentrionalis | reverse complement strand
ACAAGATATTAAAAGGTATTAACGGCTCACATTTAATGTATATGTATATAGGAAATGATCGTTCGTGCAATCTATGATCTCTTTTCGAATAAAGTTTACATGAAATATGAGTTTAGTCTATCGCTATATTGAAAACTCACTATCATCGTTTGCTTCGAACTCTCACCTCCACATTGCTGAGGTTAATACGTATATCGTCGACGACATTTGCATATGACGTTCTAACAGAATGCGATGCGTGTTGATAGTTCAATGCTTGTAGTCTACGCGACGATGCCATGTACCAGCCTCTAATCTTCGATCAATTAAACGCGAATGCATGTAACAAATCTGATAGATAATAATGCCGTCGTTACTCGTGTATTGACCCGAATCAATGTTTCTGACCCTCAAATCTGCAAGTCATCAAACTCGACTTTAAGAAAAGCACGCAGGTGCTATTTCGGTCCTTCGCAAAACGACGAAATCACTACGAATAGTTCACAGGAGAACGTGCACAGAGTTCTGGGTGAAGGTCATGATAGTGTTTGATCTACGATACAAACGATGACGCACAAAATGTCATGCATTTCAATGCGAGAATGCATTGAGATCCACGAGATCGTGAGATGAAACAAAGATCTCGTTGCATGTATCTACTAATAATAATTTTCCACATGTTTGAATGAATAGCTTATGTTGTAATCGTTTGCAATTATATGAATCATTTATATTCAAAAAAAGATCGCACAATATTTCGCGCGGCATTCTGCAAACACAAAGTTACAAGTACCTAGCACACCTGTTATAATTGTAATTTTCCACTCAATAATACAACTATAACATGTGTATTATATATATATACAACAGTTATATTGTTAAATAACAAATTACTACTAATAGGTACGTTATATGTAATTTGCTGAGTGTGTTAATTTTTTTATATCATGGATATGAAGGGAAAGGCGAAAGTATTCAAATAATATACTTGTTGCTTATGCGATTTCGAAACTTTTATTTTCGAGAATGTAAAGGTCGTTCTGTACCGATTGTGTTATATCTTACAACCAAGTTTTCCGGCTATAAAAACCAGTATCATGTTATCGAGGTCATCGACACAATCCTGCGCTGAAACCGGCTTGATAATCGAGTATAAAAGCCGTCATAAAAATCGTGATTAGTGGCACTGAGTACTGGCTAAGCTGACTTGTAATGATGTGTAATTGACAGACATTAACACATTCTATATAAATTTATGACAAAAATATGAAATTGACAAAATACAATATGGTTGGAAAATTATAATCTTCCTGCAATAAATATTGTATTTTATCAATTTTTTATGTTGCTTTTTGTGTGTGATTTAGTATGATCCAATTATATTATATGAGTACAAAAGCTTACTTTTACTACGCATAAAACGGAATTAAAATAGAATAGAATTTTCATGTATTACATGAGAGAGAGAAAAGAGCTATATTCAAATTGCTATATCCAGAAAACAAAAAATCATACTACTAATAAAACTAGATGCATTTTAAAGCTAAAAATCAATACTTTTGCATGGCATTAATGAAATTTAAAAAAAAATTTGCTGCTGGTGCTACAATAGCTAAAAACATTTTTTAAATCTTCAAAATCGTCGTTTTTAGCCTCTTTGATGCTATTTTCTCAAGATTATGACACGACGGTTAAATTTGGCCAACGAATTCGTGTTCAGCAAGCAAAAGTACATTGGAAATGACTATTCACACTTGTATTGCAAGAAAAATCAAACTCTATCAAACAGTGTAATTAATAAAACAGTGCAGTTAATAAAACAATTCAATCAAACACATTATTTCTTATTATATTACTATTTAATGTCGCTTTAATCAATTTAATAATCCGACGTACAACATAGTCATTCATTAGAATTAAAAATAGCAACAGATATTAAAGTTGATAGCATCTGTGAATTGACTAAACTATGTTAAATTGTAATCGACCTCAGACGATTTCTCTTCACCGATTTATTTATCTTCTTCGTCGATTTGTTTATCTTCTTCATCTACGTACATCAATCTCTATTTCGTTTGATAATCAAAATTTTTCACTTTGAGACATCAAACTCGAACTAAATCGCATAGTGTACATCATTAGTGCGTCACTATTATCAGCGAATGTTCAAAGTCAAATACTGATACAAATTTTTAAATACTAAAAAGGCGATTTATATTCCTCGCATTTAAAGTACCAAGTCCCATTGCCACAGATCGGGGAGCGTAATAGTCGCAATAGCGGTTAAGTGGATAGCACGACACGCGTAGCAAGCTCTCGATTCACGAACGTCATTATTATATCGGTCAGATTGGACTTTTAAATAGACACTCCTCTCTAATCGCCCGAATTGCATCCATGGGGATCTCATCCTCTCCAAGGCAATCCCATATGCGCAGATAATATAGTGATACATTGAACTAAAAAGTACGATGTCGAATAGTATAACTGCTAATGTTACAATGGTAATTTGGTAATTTAGAGCAAATGTGAAGAAAGGATTCAGGTAACGTAAAAATAAAATATAATAAATATTTCACAGTAGTAAACATGTAAATATATATATCATTTTTAATTGATTTGATTATTGTCATTATAGTATTGACGTTTCTTTGTATGACGTAGAGAGAGATAATATATACACTCAAAAAAGAAGTTTAAGATATTAAAATGTTTTATTCTTTTTGATTACAAACACTCAAAAAGGAAGTTTTTAAACATTTAAAAATGTTTTAGTTTTAAAGTTTTTTCAATAAACAAACACATTATATATTTGGGTTTAAAACACTAAAACATTTAAAATTGAAATATCTTTTATTAGTAAATATTTAATTCGCAAAAATGTTTCAAGCATTTTAAACACTGCACTTTTTACAATAAAGTAAAATAACTTTTATTTTTTTCAGTCTAAAACATTTTTAAGTATTTCTTATATATATAAATAATATAGGTACTTTAAAAAATTGAACATTTTTTAAAACATTTTTCAAAACTAACCGTCTTTGAGTATTTCCAAATAATGTGCTTTAAAAAATTAAATACCCCTTTATGTATTTTCGAATAAAATATTTTTCAAAACTAAATATTTTTTAGTGTTTTGCATGCTCGTTTAAAGCTAAAACATTTTTTAAATATTTAAACAGCGAAGATAAAAAATGAAACATTTTACTATTTTAAAATTAAACACCTTTTATAAGTGTATAATGTAACAACGCAAATCAAATTTCCTCAATTAAGAAGAATTAAGATTGATTAAAAAACTAAGTTAATTTCGAAATTTTATTATAGTATTAAATAAAATTACAATTAAATCTTAAAAAGATTGAAACTATAAGAAAATATATTTGTATTAAATGTAGAAAGAAGAAATACTTTATTTACTATTGTACAAAATATATGTTATGTACATATCAAATCTGTGTTGTATTTCTTTTCATACCTTTAATTAGTCAAGGAGCCAGCTAAGTGATAATAATAAAAATAATTTATTTATTATTTATTAACTGCAGTTATTTTTGCACGCAAAGTCGGAAGAAAAATAAAAAAACAACTTTAACGCACGGAATCGCTAAAATCTAAAAAAACAATGTTATTTCTTCGCGATAAGAATGCACCTGCCTGCAGTTTCATTCGACCTTACTCACGGTTTCGGTTACGTCAGATACGATGGTTAAAGCACAATTTTACATTGACAATGCTGACATAGGTCCGCGTCGACGAACGTTTAACTCGTAAATTATCCGTGTCGCCTCTTCATTGCAACGCCGCGACTATATACTTTTTCTGTCCAGGAAATCCTAATTGTACACGTATTGATGACCATTCCCTTTCATCGTCGAAAACAGATACCATACATTGCGATTATGCAACGAGACACAACTTATTTGTCGTTTTGCACGCGCCTCTCTGTTGTAACAACTGAATGCGTCAAAGACGAAAATAATTAAGGACAGAGTAAATTGACGTTTACTGACTTAACGCAATCGAAGTACAATAAATATGAAGTAAACTGTTATTTCTCGCAGACAAAAAAATAAAATTCTGCTGAAGTAAAGTCCACACGAAATCAATTTGCCTGCCATTACAATCTTATTAGCTATCCTATTTTCTTACATCGCAGTAAATACATTTTATTTCTAATTAATTCATTTTCAAAAATGATTTCTTTTAATTATTTCTAAATTCTGTACACATTGCTTTTAGTTTCAATTCGTATTTCTAGAAAAAATAGATGTTAAATAGGTCAAGGAAATTTGTCTCTATATCGGTTGGAATTTGATACTTGTAAAGCATGATTCATTATGTGTAGCATCGAATGTTTCTTCGATAACCTCGGACGCAAATTCGCGATAAGCAAAATAACTAGTTGACTTTGCGAATACGATCATGTAGTGCATGCAAAGCGTAGACGATGCAAGGCGACCTAATGCTGACTATTAATATCGGGAACGAGGTGCGCCTGTTTGTGTGCCCTGCGATTAAATGCGCGGGCTTGTCCGTTTCTTCTCTCTGTAAGCTTCTTTCTTCGGTACACGAAGACGTTTGACATAACGCTTCGTGAAATTTGGAACTTTCATACTTGAACGTATTTCCTGATTTGCGAAATTGCTTGGCGTGCGCGTGAATGGAGGAAAGGAAAGGGAAAATAATTGGCTCATTCATGTCATTCTTGAAATAATTTTGGCGGTCTGCCAATAAACGAAGAAACCGCCAAAACGATCACTAGGTAGTCTAATATTTATACGACAACTTATTAAAGCAAAACGAATGCAATCGGTCGAGTCATGAATTGACACAATCGCGACGTTCTTTTAATTAATGTATTCCATCTAATTCGCGTTCAAAACGGAAGATATCTCACAATTTTTAATAACGTAACTGTATTACAATTCGGCACTCCGTTTATGATAATTCAAATAGCTGTATCTTCGTTAAAAATAAACGAAATTTAAATTTAAAAAAAAAAAGGTTTTAGAGGTTAAAATCACCACTTTCAAAAGATCACTATGTCTTTAAGTTTCTATGACTTTAATAATTTTTATATGTATACTTAGAAAATTATGAGTGAATTGAATAAAATGGAAAATGTTCTTCTCACTTTGTAAACCTATCACGTGTCCCAAAAAAAAACTTGTGATAATTTTCGACTTTCCAATGTGAAAGCTTAAAGTTTTCCCTGCAAAATTATTTTTTAAAAACGTTTCTATAGGATTTTTTGTCACTGAGTTATCAAATGAAAAATTAAATAAAAAGGGCATTTTGACCTTTGATTTTATACTTACAAAATTAAAAATTATTGTAGCGTAATTAAAAAAAAAACAGATCCTTCAAGCTGAAACTTTACTCTATCGAGTGATATAATTGCTAAATTTTTTTAAATACATAAACATGATACAAATGAAGTAGCGCTATGAACTTTTGTTCCAACTCAATATGATAATACGTTGAAAAACCTAAGATCCCAACTATAATCTCGAGATGAATTGCGGTTATGTACAATATTACAATAGCATTGAGATCGATAATGGACCAAAGCTATAAGTATAAGTCACGTGTATTGCATGCTAATGTTACGTAAAAATTGTTTACAGCACTTAGAACATGTGACATAGACGCTCGTCAGTTGATGCTATAAGTAAGAATATAAGTACGTATATATGTTCTGTTTTCGACACACACTCTGTCAACAGTCATCGTATAAAAGAAATCTTGGAATCAGACAAAACGACGTCAATATAAATACAACTGGCTGACGTCACTCGCGTGCATAAGACGGAAATCGAAAAGGATGCGGTTTTTCCTAGATTTCAACAAACAAATTCATCATGAGTTTTAAAATATTTCTACATTACAGAAAACAGCTTAGAAAATTAAATCTTAAAACATAACGTAATATTTTTTCTATATAATTATTTTGTAATATAAATATTTTTTGAAAATATTAATTTTAAGAGCCAATAATTTTAAGGATTATTAGTATAATTCTTCTAAAATAATTGATTTTGTTAGATATCTTTTTCTTTCTTTTGTATACATATAATTTTAACAGTACACTTATATTTTATTTAATGTTATCAAAATTATAAAAATAATAATATAATTAATAATATAATTAATAAATAATAAATATCTGATTTTATAATTTTTTAAAATAGAAAAGAAACAAATAAAAACATTAAAATCAATCATTAATAAGTATCACAGTTTAATGCATCGACTGTCGCAACCGAGCCACAGATCGTAAAACAAATGATCGCAAATGTTTTTTTTCAGATCGCTTGACATGCAGTCAGGTACTGAATATCATGGTAATTCTCGGCTTCATGTTAAACTATATGCTGCGTATAAATCTAACGATAGCGATTGTTTCGATGGTGATACCGAGCAATAATAGCGGTCAACATTTACATTCCAACGGATCGTTGGTGTCGGACGAGTGTGGTATCCAGTCGACGATGATGAACAACTTCACCCCGATGGACACCAGGACCCCGGCGATCGACGGCGATGTTAATAGAGTCAACGAGGTGAACAACGGCAGTACGCATGCAGTGTTCCCACATTGGTACCAGGTTCGTTGAAACTCACGTAAAGTGCCTAACTTGCATGACGAATGACCTCGTCAGTAATCGCCGGTCATGCCGAATACATCGCGTGAATAAGATTTCATTTAAATACAAAATACGAAATTTAAATGATCACGATTAATTGTGACTGAAAATTGTTACCATCCATGCAGCACAGATCATTCCAGTAATATTGCAGCAACACTGCAAATGTTCTGCTTCTATGCTGTATAAACAGAGTCTTAAGAATTGTTTTTTCTTTTTATCGATCGTCAAAACTATTTAGATTCATTCGAATTCGTGTTTCATTGGTGGATCAAGGCGAGAAACATCTTAATCGGGGAACGATCTTTTTAGTTCTTTATTTGCCTCCCCTTATAATTACGGAGTATTTTTCCTTGCTCAATTTTCTCCGAGCCTGCAACTTTTATGAATTCCTCAATTTTCTTTTTCAGGAGGAACGAGTCCAGACCAAATATCCATGGAACGAATATGAGGTGAATATGATCATCGGCGGTTTCTTCTGGGGTTACATCTGCACAGAGTTTCCCGGCGGCCGGCTTGCGGAGATAATTGGTACCAAACGGGTTTTCGGTTACAGTATGTTGGTATCGAGCTTTATCACTCTATTAACACCACTGTCAGCCACTTTCGGTTACACCGTAGTCGTCACATTGAGGGTCATTCTAGGATTTATGATGGTACGTCATTTATTTCATCTAGGAATCATTCTAGATATAATAAATCCTACACATCTCCGCCTCGTGAGAAACGATCTAACAAACAAAACTCTGAATCTATCGAGCATCTTTCTTTGCACGTAATCTAATTACGCTCAACGATCGAGTTTCACGTGACTGCAAACGATCACGCAATCATTATTGATAACTGATCTCTCAAAATTGATTCGTCTCGCAAATCAGGGTGCCACCTGGCCTGCCATCCAGCCAATGACTGCTCGATGGATTCCACCGACGGAGCGTAGCAAGTTCGTCTCTCACATGATGGGTAAATGATCATGATCTAATTCGCCACGCGATCGCGAAATCGAGGCCAATCCATGCCATATAATCGTTTAACGTCCTCGTTCTTGAGAAACTACGAAACGTATACGCAAGGCAGACATAGCCGTTTTATAGTCGCGATGAAAATGCGCGATTGCGTCAATTGCTGTGCCGTAAACTTGTATCATTACTTACAGCCTCATCGCTTGGTGCCGCGTTAACTATGTTGATGTGCGGATTCCTCATCGCCTCGCTCGGCTGGGAGTCGGTATTCTATGTAACCGGCGTGATCGGGATTATCTGGAGCGTGGCATGGTTCTTACTGGTATTCGATTCACCGTCACAACATCCGCGTATTAGTGCGGAGGAGAGGCACGCTATCGAGAGCGCGATCGGAACGACCACCACCTCCAAGGTTGTAGTAATACAAAGTGTTCATTTTATTCCCAAAGTGTATTTTATTTTTTTCATTATTAATTTATTTTATTTTATTTTATTTTCTGAAATAAGTAACGATATAAATTAAGACAAATTTATTTATTAGCCTCGTTTAAAAAACCTTCTGTTTTACTTCTTATTCTTCGCGAGATCTTAATCAAGGTTTAATTAATGCGATATTTTATCAGCATCTGCCGATACCATGGCGTGCACTTATTACATCAGGGCCTGTTTGGGCTATTGTAATAACGCATGCATGCAGCGTCTATGGTTACCATACCATTGTCAGTCAGCTTCCGACTTACATGAAGTACATTTTGCACTTCAACATTAAAGAGGTATATATTATGATGTTGATTATATTAATGAATGAAATTTTTTCATGTTGTCTTTGTTTCATACTATTCGATGGAAATGTATTTATTAATAGAATTATATATATATATATATATATATATATATTCTCTAATGAAATATAAAAAAATACTAATGAAAATAATATTTACAGAACGGCCTGTTATCCTCATTACCTTATTTAGGCAAATACATATTTGCCTTATCAACGTCCACCTTGGCCGATTACCTGCGCCGTAATAATAAATTATCCGTGACGGCAATACGTAAAATTTTCACGACATTCGGTGAGTAAAATGTTTGAAATTAATTTCAAAATTTTTTTATACTTCTTATTTTATGATAATTACGACGATAAAATCAGATTCTTTTAATTAACCAGACATTCTCTCTTTTTAAATATGCAAATTAATACTTGTTCAGCAAACAACGTGTTAATTAATTTATAAATTCAAAAATTTTTATATGCGAAAAGAACGATTTTACTAAAATACTTAAAAATTTAGCATAAATATAGATCTAAAAATAATTTTATTATCAGAATAATTATATAGGACTCTCTCAAACTAATTACTAGTCAAAACTTTTTGCAATATTGTTCATCATGCTTGAGTTCCATACAATTATTTTAATTATCCAAATTATTTTCAGATCTGTATTTATTTATTAAATTTTTACAATACAAAATTATTCTTTCCGTGTAGATGTATTTTATCACAATATATCTGTAGACTACAGTAGAATTTTTATTATCAAATATGTAATAATTAAATAAGACTTTCTTCGTGAATATATTGAATAGCGCACATTTTATTTTATATTTCCAACAAACAAACTAATGTGATTTATCGTCAGCTTGTTTGCTAAGTTATTATACCCAAGTAACACATAAGACGACGTTAAATGACATCTTTAACATTAATAACGGATTAAAACATTACCTTGCTACTTGGATAGCTACATATTATTAAAAATTTTATATTAGATGACATCAATTTTTTTAATAAGCGTTTGAAAAAAATTCAATAGCATTAATTATAGATGATTGAAATACAACAATCAATGTGTTGGTAAAGTATTGATTGTTATAATTAGACTAAAAAAATGTTATTCTCGGCTAATGAAAAAAAAATTTTTAATTTTTTTAGCTCTATTAGTACCCAGCACTCTCATGGTGATTCAAGCATACTATGGTTGCGATCGTACGGCGTCAGTTATTGTATTTACCATTGCTCTGACAATAAACGGTGCTGTGACAGCCGGTTACCTCGGGAACGGCCTCGATATCGCACCTAATTTCTCCGGAACCATATTCGGCATCGCCAACACCTTCAGTTCGATAGGCGGTTTCCTTAGCACCTTTATGGTCGGTAACATTACGTACCATAATCAGACCTACACGCAATGGGCCATCATTTTCTGGATTCTAGCAGTCATTTATTTTTGCGGTGCAGTGATATTCGCTATTTTTGGCACTGGCGAATTACAGAGTTGGAATAATCCGACCAGCACTCACACGAAGAAGAATGGTACCACCGTAGAAGATGGTGTCCAGGAATCGGTTCCTCTCAAAACCAATACGAATTCGTAGCGTTTTAAACGAGAAAGAGTTTAGATAAATGATCGCAAATCAAACGTAGCAATGAAAATTGCAACACAATATATTCCAAACGGGACAGTATTTTTTTTTATTACGTTCGGATTTTAGAATCGATCGATGACTCTCTCAACTTGGCAATAGTTCGCAACAATTTTTAACACATTCTGTGTTGCGTGAATCAAGTTACTTAAAAGGTTCAACATGGAACATGTTAATACTTAGTAATTCCTAGTTCAAAGATTTGAAGTAAGGTTTTTACCTCCCTAAATCTATGTAATTTATTATAATTTAATGTTTTGCTTTTTTAAAAATAGTATTAGAAATTTGTTTGTAATTTATACAACTGATGATATTTTATTAGCTTTATCACAATTATTGAGAGTTAAAGATTGCGTCTTTAGTTTTTTTTTTGCCAAGTTTAGAATTGAATGATGTAGAATAATTGAGTGCGTTTTTATATTCATTTTCTATTATAAGATAGTATAAGTTCGCACAGATACCAAAAGAGAAAAGAAAGACACATAGCTAGAAGTATCTAAGAAACTCAGTGTTCACTCGATATGACAAGTTTATATATAAATAAATATACAATTTTTAGCAAAATCAAATCAAATATCTTTTAAAATAATGACTACGATATCAGCTTAGGGTAAGAATTCACATAAGAAAAAGCTTTATTAAAATGTAAATCTTATGAAATATATATTATGTATATTATTATCATAAATGACATCAATGTATAAATCACAATTATTAATATCATAATATGACAAGTTAATAATATTCAACTTGATTTCTATGGATTAGAGATTAGATCAAAAGAAGAATGCAATTTTTGCAATAAGCTACATATTTATAGCTATTGACGTTAGTTAAATTCTGATCAACGATAGTAATGACGAACAGAATCTTAAATGATTCTTATCATTAACGATACCAGCGCAGTATTTAATTAATCAACAAGTAACATTTTTAGAACGCATGTTGGTAAAGAGAACTTCATCAGTATTGCCATCTACCATGGAAACATCTTACTGATTGTTGTGTCAGTATGCAGATTGTTGCTGCAGAATGACTGTTGCTTCTTCGTATATGCTTTGACCAAGAGGTGGCGTCGGATGCTGGATAAATACAGTAACGCAACTGCCCTTTGAATCAGGCATGAGATATCAAAAGCAAAAGCTTTTTTATTTTATTATGTAACAATAAAATTAACAAAAATTTACTAAATTATTTATATTAAGTTAAACTAATAAAATAAGAATTTGCAAATGTTTTCAATCGACTCTTATTCGACTATCATACTATATTTATTATTCTATCATTCAAATAAAAATCCTATTAAAATAATATTCACCTCGTTAAACCAGAAATAAATTTGTCTCCTAAAACTTTTTTCTTCACACAAAAACGTTTAATTAATTTTTAAAGCTCATTTTAAACGATCTACAATTCGCGTCAACTTTCAACTTAATTGCATCAGAAGAGTCACTGAATACAAAAACCAAATTTTTTTTGAAGTTTTTATCGAAACTAATTGACTTTTTTGTGTTTACTTTTAAAGGTACTTCCAGACGATATCACCAATGTACACGAGATTGTCAAAAGTTACACATGTACAGACATGTATAATGATCCATGATGTAGACTAATTTAATGAATGTGTGCAAACTTGGCTTATGTTGATGAAATCTGGAGGCACCTCAATAAATATTTGTATCTACTCAAAACACTTTGTTTGAATTTATAAGTAAATATTGGCTGAACAAGCTTCCGGATACTAGGAAGTTTGGTTCTCTCTCTATATAGATGAGTTGAAGAAGAAATAACAGAATAGAATTCTATTATAATTTCATATCCTGTATACTTAATCATTCTAAAACATATTTTTTATATGTATATACACTTATCCTAATTTTTCAGACGCCTTCATATTACAACACATAATATTTTAATTTTATCCCGAGTTTTGACGCGAATAACAAATCGTCCAAAGCGGATTTTGGGTAACACAAAACTGCAGTTAATTTTTGGCTGCGTTCAGAGGAAAAAGCAGCTTCAAAACTGTAAGATTCTTTAATATGAATAGTTTATATATTTCAATCCGACGAGAGGAAATAAGAGCAAGACCAATAATAATAAAGAATTTTACAATAATTGCAAAGCTGTTTTTTTTTTTTTTTTTTTTCTATAGAACACAGTCTTTGCCTCTCGTGCTAGTCTTCAGACCAGTTGGCTTAAGGTGCTCGAGCGTCTTGGCACACTGCTGCACACCCATCGTCACTCTCGTGCCGAACGTTGCTGGACGCCTATTCGGGGAGGGCGTCAGCGTCGTCGCGACATCGCGACGATGGTCGCAGGAAGGAGTCGAAGCGCCACGGCATAGCCGCGTCGCGGTGGCCGGCGTAAGGGCGCCGCGCGTTGCGATGGTGCTCGCCGTGACGCGTGGCGCTGCGGCGCTGCGCCGATGTATCAGGCGAGCAGCTATCCGAGGAGGTCCTCCTCGTATTTTCGTCTCTGTCGCATCTCCGCCCGTAATCCGCTCGTTCTTCGTCGAACCTCCGTTATCCGCTCGCAAGTCAAAACGCCGGGAGAGTAGCCAGCTGCTGTGTTAGGTATGACGGTAGAATCTACGGAATTCATGGACTGCAGCACCGAATTCAGTTGCTATGTCGCGCGTAGCCGGCGAACATGAGCGGGGCGGAGCGCGCATGGCGCGCGCCAGTTTGCCGCGCGGGACCGCCCGCTCGCACGAGCCGCTACCGGGGGAACACGTGCCGGAGGAGTCGGATTCGTCGCGAGCGAACGCAGGGCGGAGGAAGCGCCGAAAGAAAACGTGAGGCGTGCACGTGTACAGAGAGAGAGAGAGAGAGAGAGAGGAGAGTGGGGTAAAAATATCTGGAGTGGGGGGCGGTGAACGCCTCTATCGCGAGAGCGGGACGGCGACCTCCAGCCGCCTCATGCTGGCCTGCTCGGTTGTGATTAACTAAGGTTTAATCAGCTTTACAAGCTAAACTTCCTTTGTCGACATGCACGCGTATGATAATCCGCCGGACTATCTCGCCGGGCCGGCCGGCGACGAAAACACCTCCGATGCGTCGGAGGATCCTACTAATATGAATACGACGTCGTGCGCGTCAACGGGAGACGCGCGTTGTTCCGGTCGCCAGCTTCGGGGACGGACCCGTGCTCGTCGTCATTCTCGAGCACCCGTCGAGAACTCGGCTGGATTTCATACAGTCCTAATACCGAAATTCGCGGGATGTTGGCAATGCGTCGTCTGGGGGAATCGATAACTGGGAATCGACAGCGCGTTCCGGTAAACGTTAGACACGAGAGCAAGAGCGAGAGAAAGAGGAAGAAAGATACATTATCTCTGTTCATTTTCATTTTTATATTTACATAAAATCGCTACTTTTCTCTTGCGACCTTTACTCCTTTATTCGATCACAATGGCCTAGTTTACATCGCGCGCTTGATACGAGTATTGCATAACTAATGACTTTCTCTATTGAATTATCTTAATTTCGACGATACGTGTAAACATATACATGATACGTGTATTTTAATTAATCATTTTGATGCATACTGTATCAATATATTTAGCACATTTTTTAAATTGCTAAAATGATAATTAATAGAAATTGTTACTAGTTATATTTAGATAATATAATACTATATCAAGTGCTCGATGTAAAAGGGGTCTGTGACAGGTTTTGTGAAATGGATATCAAGTTTAGTCATTAACATTTAATACTCATTTTCAAATAATAGAAAATATAAAACTACATTATCCGACGATATATTTAATTGTCGAAAAATATTGTCGAGAATATATCATTAAAGTGTATCGACAGAACAATTGTCATAAATGATAACAATTTATCATTTTAAGAATGAGCTTTATCTTGCGGAAACGTTACGAGTAACAAACGATAACCGCGCGATACCTTCTGCCGACATTGATCTGCGACGATCATTGATGGCAAAAGCCAAGAACCTCTTGCCTCACATCGTTTCCTGATTCATCTCATCGCGACATCGTCGCTCAATATTCGTCGAGGCGAATTGTACGCGGCGAGATGCAGTCAACGATGAAATTATTTACATTCCCTGTAACATCTGTTACCTTGATCATCCAAGAGAAACATTTTATAAGATAATTCTTTAAAGAATATCTTTTAACAATTGAGACTGTGAAATAAAAGTATTACGTGCTTCATAAATTAACATCCATCGTCGGTTGAAGCAGTTTTTTACATTTATGAAAAAGACAAATATTAAATTGGATGATCTACAATCATACATTTATGGTTCTTCGTTTTAAGCAAAATCTTTTTACTACATAATTTATTACACTTGTTTAAAATGTGGTATATTGTCAAGACTTCCAAAATCGAGAATTATTTACACGATTATCGCCTATTAGCAAATTTTTTACGAAAACATTAAGGCGTAATAAGCTTAATTAAATAAATTGTATCGAAAAGAACTTAAAATGAAGAGTAGTACATTGTTTTTTTTTTTTTTCAAGTATCGTTTAGACTAAAAAATTATGCACACACGTCTATCCAGTGTCGGCTCATATTCGCAATTTAATTTTATTTACTTAATTGTATTTGATTTAATTAAGTAGATCATTTTTCCTTTATCTCCTAATACGAATCAAACTTCGTTATTACTGGTGACGGTCGATGAAGTCTCAAGGTATGTCAGAGATTACATTCAGACAACTGGCTACTGTGCACGTTGCTGGAGGAGCAGCTAATCCGATAGTTGGGATCGAAGCGAGGAAGAAGAAGTGAAAGAAAGTTGAAGTCTTCTCGAAGGAGAGAGAGATGAAAGAGAGAGTGTGAGAGAGAGAGAGAGAGAGAGAGAGAGAGAAAGAGGCAGAGGTTAACTCTCGCACTCGGTTATTAAGGGTTCGCGTAATAACGTGTTTGCGAGAGCGCGCGGTTGCACGCACCGTTCACGAGGTGGAACATGGCATGGCCCCCGGGTGCTCTCTCGGACCCAGCATCTTCCAGAGCCTACGAAAGCGTCGGCGTGGCCGCCCCCGACTCATGGGAACGTCCTCGGGGCAGCATAGGGGTCGACGGGATCGCGCACAGCCATAGAGCCGCCGTCGGAATTTTTCTTAGGAACTTATTAAAATCTAAAGCTGCCTCGTATTAGAATTGCGTCGGAGTCGATCGGGACGATTGCGAGTCGTTTACAATCCCCCAAATAGTTTCTACGAAATCATTATAAACAGATTGCAATAACAGCCACGAAATGTAATAATAGTAATTACAGAAAGAATATAGTTACCATGAAAATTGGCGATTATTCTTTGCATGGAAATTTCACGGATGACAACTCGAGGATAAAAAAACATTTCGTCTGCGTGTACATCTTTGAAGAATTATCGCTCCAATTTAATTCGCTCCATTCATAATTTTAACATTATGCACTTGTTGCAAAGAATGAATAATAAAAAATTTTTACTGAAAAGTACCTTAATTATTGCCGTTTTTTAATTAGAATTTCTCTGCTCATGGATACCAAAGGGACATACATCATGCCCGACGTATGTCTCTCTCACGGTGCTCATGCGAACATTCTCAACACTTCTGTTTCCCACTGTGGAACCAGAGTTCCACCCCGTTCCTCCTTGAGACCGCTTCTCTATACGATTCTAATTCCGAAACACCCCGCGTCGGCTGACGGAATATCCGAGAGTTTACCGGTAGGCAATAATTTCGCGGGAATGCGGCGGCACCGCGGCTTTCGTGTCTACGGAAAAGAATTCCCGAACGGCTCGATAACGGATCTCACGCCGGATTCCGCGCCGTAAACAAATTGGACTCTCCCGTGTGTGGCTGGACTCCGCTATTCCCGGATAGAACGGTCGCTGCGAAAATTAACCCTCATCAAAGCACGGTGGCTCTTGCGCTTATCTCGCTAGAACGCGCATAAAATATGCGAGACACGAACACGAAGGTAAATACGTATAATTAAATGTCTAATTTCATAGGTCCAGCGTAATGGCATTTCTATTATATCTATACGCATCGCGCAGTACTTCATATTCCTACTTTCCCCCGTACAATTTATTTCCGATATTCTCTAATCCCATCTTAGGGTAAAGTACCTACCTCCTCAAGTACCTACAATAGGAAATAAAAAGATGATTCGCCTATCAAGAATTCTTATCTCGTACAACACACGAGCGCGCTAAGTAATTCCTAAAGCGAAAAAAAAAAAAAAGAAGAGAGGATGATGACTTCTCTAAAAAGAAGATGAAGAAACGGGGAAGGAACGGGAGGATCAAGAAGCCGAATGGTAATGGGGAGAACGAGAGAAGAGTAGAAAGAGTCCAAGAAGTACCAGAAGAAGGGACCGGGGGGAGGGGGGGAGGGGGGAGAGAGAAGGATGAGAAGGTGGCTGGCACGTACGTGAGGTATGCGGGTGAGAAACACCCCGGGGGCCCGGGGGCGCCCCTGCCGTTCCGCCCACGTTTAAGGTGCCGGTTGCGAGCGGGCCCCGCGTGGCCCCGGGGGCCCCGCGATAAACTCCTGGTTCGGGCTCTCTCTCTCTCTTTTCTCTCCAGCTGCGAGACTCGCACGCGATCCGCACGACTCTCGAGGAATCGTACGCCCCCGCGGGCACACGCCGTCATCACGCGAACCTGCAGGTAGAAAAGAAAGAGGGGCCACAACGGGCCCTCTTCGCGCTTATTTCTGCGTTTCAGGCATCACGGCCTTCTGTAATTTCCACGGGCTCGTTCCTTCTCTCTCTCTCTCTCTCTCTCTCTCTCTCTCTCTCTCTCTCTCTCTCTCTCTCTCTCTCTCTCTTTGGAGTCTCAGACATTCCTCAATCTGTTCTCCGGAAAATGAAAATCTCTTGCGTGCATCATTACGTTGCGAACAAAATGTGCGAAATCGTTAAAGCAATTAACATCATCAAAATTCGGTCGTAATTTGAGAAAGTCTTATTATTGTAAAAAACGATATTCTAATTTCCCGAATTTTCCGATACAATATTTTTTGTTCTGAAATAAATTGTTACTGAATATATTACTACAACGAAGAGGCAACGCCGTGCAACTAGCAACCCTACCGTCGCCTATGTATTGGAACGCTCGTAGCTCCTATTACTTCTACTAGACTAGAGATCTTACACTGGAAAAAAAATTTATAAAATCTTTGTACATTATTTCTTTGAATAGTACCAAGCATTTATTTATAGTAAATAAATATTTACTCGTTAAAAGAAGATAGTTAAATCAAATTAATGGTTTTTATATCAAATAAATATATATTTACATTTAGTAAATATTTATTTAGAGCACTATTCATACAAATATTTATCTCACTCTATAACTTTAAGATTATAAAGTGAAATGATATACATATACAAGGAGAAAATATATACTTTTCTTTCTCGTAGAATTTTGACAACGATATGATCTTAGTCATATGTATATAACAAAGATTTCTTATCACAATATATGCTAAAATGATCCAGGATATTTAAAGACAATAGACTTACCTTTTTAGACTGAACTTCTTGCACGGTTCATCTTTTTCTTCTCCTCTCCAACGTGAAGAAAAAAGGAAGAAAGGCAAACCGTTCAAGAACTTTAGCTGAAAAGAATAGATCTGATATTGAGAAGGAATTGTTAGGACAAATATTGTTATATTTTGTCATTATTATACGTCTCGCAAGATAATAAAATAGATCCTCTATAATTCCTCGCATATCGGATGCAAAAAGTCTTCATGCCGATCTTGGGAGGCGCACCAACCACGCAGTAGCGTTACGCGCGATCTCATCCGCGAAGAAGAGTGCATTTTTTCCGCATAGCGGTCCCACGCTCTCCGGTGCATTACAGGTTCATCTCCGCCTACCGACCGCTCGCGGGGATGCGGTGCATGTTGGCGATCGATATGCACGACTAAATCGAATCGAACGTGTAACTTGTACTACCAAGCGATCGCGCCGCGAAAATGAAAAAAAAAAAAAAAAGTACTCGGTCAATTATATAAATATTGCCCCAAGATATGGATGATCGACCAAACTGGGTGTGTGATGATTAAAGGATCATAGAAAGTGAAAAGTGAAACGCGTCAGCT
>NW_017305397.1:432809-433852 GCF_001594115.1 Trachymyrmex septentrionalis | reverse complement strand
TGGGTGTGTGATGATTAAAGGATCATAGAAAGTGCAAAGTGAAACGCGAGCCGTCAGCCCTTTTTCCTAATTTTTCTTCAATACGGAAACGGAAGCCAAAATTAAACAGATTAATAATTAATACCCAAATGAGACGTTCATTAAAATTAATCCCCTTATTAATTTAATTCAATCTCTACGCAAATATATATTGTACGTTTCGAATTTTTTTTCTTGTTTTCTACTTCTTTTTAATTTCATTCCACTCGAAAATTGTCTTTCTTCACGTGAACCTCTGACACGAGCACAGCGGCGTGACAATTGCCTTCGCAATTTTCATGTATTTGTGCGAAATGTAATCCTTACGCGTGGCACGCGTATCCTTCTCTAGGGTTGGCCAATTTGGCCGATATCTCGCAACATCACGGCGAGATCGATAAGCCGGACCCGGGTATTACCGGCTACATGCACAGCTCGGCAAATTGCGCGCGTATATATGAATAGAGTCGACGGTTCTCGCTCGCACAGGGCGATTGTCATTAATTAGACAGTTGGCACGCGCCAGGTGAAGCTCGCTCGTGTTCACCTGCGACGAGTCACACACGCGTTCGTGTATATTATATATATATATAACACGAGCGACACGGCTTTTCGGCCTGCCGCCGTGCCGCCGCATTGTGGCTTTTGTGCGACGGCCGGCGTCGTTTATAGGGGTCGCCCACATGACATCTGACCCACATCCGGCCGATGTTCACCAGGCGTCGATATCGTCCGGGCCGTGCCATTAAAATGTCGAATAATTTTGAGACCGCGACGTATGCGGGGGATTTACGGCGGATCGATACGCGCGATACTACGCGTATCACTGTGAGTCGCGCAACTTTTGCTCCTGTTATACGATCAACCAGAAAACGAGATTATTCTTGTTAGAATTCTTTGAATACGAATGTGATGGCCAAATGCAATTTAATTATCTTATCTGTAAAATTAGCGAATTACTTCTGTTACACGATTTATTAGGTCCGTTTGTGTCCGTTTAAAAAAGTATTGTCTAATTACAGTCG
>NW_017305397.1:430789-432709 GCF_001594115.1 Trachymyrmex septentrionalis | reverse complement strand
GCGAATTACTTCTGTTACACGATTTATTAGGTCCGTTTGTGTCCGTTTGTGTACTTTAAAAAAGTATTGTCTAATTACAGTCACACACACAGTATCGTTTTAGCACATTTTACATATTTTATTTTAGCATACTTTAAATGCTTCTACACTGTTAAATTTTATAGCATCAGATTGAAGCTAATTTAAATCGCGACTCCTATATTAAATATACTGTTGTTTTATATACTAAAACGATAATTAATTTGATACCACATCAATTTCTAATTAATACTGCATAGTGTCAAATTTATATTTTATAGTATAAAATAATATATTTTTAGTAGAAGCAATGACGACTTAAATTAAGTTAAATTTAACAGTGATACCTTTTTATAATTGTACACAGTGATAATAATAAAATAACATATAATTGCGAGTTTTACACAAAATAGTAAAATACAGTCCTAATCTCACACGAGATATTTCCTATATTTATTCATAAAATATTATACTTATATTTACGTATGTCATTCGTATTAAAAATATTCTTTCTTTTTCCTTTACATTTATATCTTTGCGTAAAAAGAAAAGTATTTTTCAAGCGAGAACAACTTCCGCGTAAACGATACCTGCTTCTGTGCACCTTCTGAAAATTAAAAGGCAACACCTGTACCCCCGTACACTCGCACGCTGCAAGATGCCGCTCTTGCGGGCGATGTAACATAATGAGGCGAGACGGAGAGAGTGAACGCGCAACGAAAGCGACCGGGGCCCGCCCGGCGCTCGATAATCGCCAGAAATTCCCGATTATTAAGCGTACAGGTGTTTACACCGGGGAACCAATTCCGGATCTGCCCGAGACGCCTCCGAGGAATACGCCGCGCGCGTACCACGTTCTCGCGCGCGAACGACTCGTGAGGAACACCCAACACTGGATCGAGTGCGCGTTGCCGTTGCTTTCTTGCAGAAAGAAATTCGCTTGAGTTGCAGCTGGTACTTTTTGCACCGTCCAAACTCAAGATGACTGCGCGATAATTGTGCAATGTTGATTTTATGACGAAGATGCATTACGTTCACCTCGTCTGTACAATTAATATGTCAATTACACGTGAAACGTTGAAACGTTTTTATATCAGTCTAAGATGATCGATTGATAATTCTGAATATCAATTAAAATCTATGTATAAATTTATGTATAAATTAAATGGTAAAACGTCGCTCTTATTATTCAACTTCGAGTAGGCTTTCTTTAACAAGCTCCACCTCGAGCTTTGTTCGATATTTAATATCAACGTCACTTAAAAATCTAATAAGATATCAAATTGCGAAAAGGCTTCCGATCGGCTGAATAAAAAAATTCCATCCCAGTTTTACGCGAAAACTATAACTATACTTTGCGTTTGCACTTAAAAACTTAGGGATGAGGAATACGTAGATGCAATTAGTTTCAGTGACACTTTATCGAATAAACCATAATTACCCGCACCTGAACGGGCACACGAGAGAGTCGCGGGGCTCTTTTCAAGATCGCGGATCAATTCGTCGTTGCGAGGGTAACGCGCGCCGGCAGGCTTGTTAATGCAAATTTCGCTGTCGTGCCCCCGTTTCACCTCCCCTTCGCTCCCTCCTCCATCGCGAAGCGTTTCACCCTAATTTCCTGCGCCGTAGCACCTGACGGTGCACGAAGTGCAGCGCTGCTCGCGTGCTCACCCAGCAGCTTCCGGTTCCGGCGCGTGCTTAAGCATTCCGGCTGTTTGCACTCGCGAGCGTGAACACGTTGAATACGCACACAAACACACACACACACACACACACACACACACACATATCCACCTGCTCGAGCATACTGAACGGCCGCTGCCACTCTGTTTAGTACCTTCTCCCTGCATTATGCACCTGATGCATCGAGAAGCGGCGCTCTTCGTAGATCGACAGATAGAG
>NW_017305397.1:426157-430689 GCF_001594115.1 Trachymyrmex septentrionalis | reverse complement strand
GCCACTCTGTTTAGTACCTTCTCCCTGCATTATGCACCTGATGCATCGGCGCTCTTCGTAGATCGACAGATAGAAATGTTAATGATCGCGGATTGAGACAAGGAAAGGGCGCGCAGTTCGACAAATGGCCCACTGAAAATAATTATCGCCCGGCTGCCCGAAAATACTCTCACGCGCGCAAATCGTTTCGGCACATCGACGCGATCGTACGATCGGCAAGCCGTAGATACATGAAGATGTTTTAAGAAAAATCGATATCAAATAGAAAAATTCGTCGCGAAAAGTAAAATAAAAGAACTCTTTGCGATTAAATAAATAAATGGATCTGTCAAAATATTTCAAATAAATAAATATGTATACGTATATATAAATTTTTATCGGAAAGAAAAAAAGAGCAAGTAAGCATGTATGTATTGAGCGTACACAATAAAAGAAGGTGTATCTATTATTAATACATCGTAACGCTTTATAAATCGCGATTGTGGCCAAGAAAGAAGCTATCGTCAGCATTGTCTGTTCACATAAAATCGCAATACGTTATAATCTATGTAATACAACTAACCATTTGTTCGAACAGCTAATATTTTGCATCATGGAGAGGAATAAATTAATTATTGTATGTGCTGCAACATTAATAATACTACATTTGCTGATAAAAAATAAATCAATCATCAATCATCAAACATAAATTACACGCATCTCAAATTATAGAATCACGAAAGAAGATAGCACACAAGGTACTGCCAATATATTTATGAACACTCATTTCTTCGCGCTCGAGAAGGCTGCGGTCTCATTGGCTGTCATAACGCCAGACAAGTGTCGCAATTGTAAGAATTGTAAGAATTGAAGTTGAATCAATCCGTACGATAAGTTACAATCGTTGTAAGGAGCTTATATACGATAGACATTACGACGTAGATGGGTCTTAACGTCAACGATGTAAAACATCTCGAAATGACTAAAAATTGTTGGCCAAAAAAAAAACGAGCTAATATAAGCGACTAAATATAAATGACAAAAATCTGTATATTCTCTTCAGAAAGATACGAAGATTCTTTAAGATATCCTTTGAGGACGAAGAGATAAATCCTTTAATGGCTACGTCGCAGGTGCGAGAAGCGGGTCGGTCGGTCGTCCAATATTCGCTTCGCGTTTCACAGGCGAGCGGTGACGCCGATTAACATCGCTGAGAAACGTATTACACGACATCGGATTAACGCGTTACATGCCAACCAATGGCTTTCTAGCTCCGTCAGCTTTTGTATCGTATCTCTAAAACGAAATAATACCACTAAAACAGCATCTACTATCGCCACGCATAAATTGTTTCCAAATTTTTACACAGTCGATATCTTTCCAGGACATCTTTTCTAAAACGAAATTATTAAGCGTACTATTTACATTACTAATCAGTTATTCGAACGCGTCGTTTGTCCGCACAACATTACACAATTACTTTGCCTGACCGTCCGATTTCGAAAAATTGAAAAAGCATTAATTGACAAATTAATCTCGCAAAGCAGAAAGCTGCTTCGTCCTTCCTTTGGGAGATCCCGGTAGATAAATTAAAGTATCGCATTGCGCGCTTAACGGCGCGGAGATCACAGGTGAGCATTCAGTGAACAATCGGCGTGGAAACTGCGCGCAAGCTGATGTCGGACAAATATTATCGTCGAAACACATCGGACATTCGGGGCGGTCCGAATGCTGGCAATTAGCGGTGGCAGGTGGTGATTACCGAGGCCCGAATGATCCTCCTAAACACCGGAAACGTCCCTCCACGTCGGTCGGGCGTGATTCCACGACCTCGCCGTATTAAGACCACGACGCGCCAACGTCGGGACTCTACAAAGGCGCAATAATTCACGGGCGATCGCGAAAGAAATTGCCGGTCTCGAATCTCGTACAAGCGCTAACGATCTCCTCGACCAATTACACGTCCCGCGAGTAGTCGATAATCAAAGTCCACTCCGCGTGTGCGGCGATTACCGCGTGGAGCTCTCACTCTGCAAGAAATGGATGAACTAAGGAGAGAGAATTGCGAGAATTCATTTCGTGAGATTGAAATTTCTAATCTGCGAAATGGACGCGATTGAATTCCTGCCTCCTTTCTTTTTCCTCGCCGTTTACGATACCATATGGTGTTTCATAGAAAAGACCGAGATAGTGTCTTTCGCCAAATAAATGTAAGTAGTGCTACTAATTTGAGCAAAATATAAACTTGTACATACTTAATCCTCCGTCTGCAATCATATTTTTAATCACTCCATCTACATTCTAGACCTTTTTTGCCCCCCCCCCCCCTAGTCCGAATTTTTTAATATTCTAAGCTTTAAAAAATGCGAAAAAATTCTCAGAGTTACTTTCCGACATCTCTGTTATTGTATATTACCAAATAATTTTTTAGCTCAAACATTGAAACCTTTATTTAATCTACTCTTCTTTATTTCAGAAAAATATAAGAGTAAAATTTCCCTTAAAAGGCTAAAAAAAAATCTAGATTGCAGGTAAAGTTAAGTACTTATTAATAGAAAAAATTTGTTTTATTTGTTAAATAATTAAATTAAATTAATTAAATTAAATTAAAATAATTTTTTAAATTAAATTAATATAAATCGTTAATATGCACAAATTATTGATGCCTCTTATAGTAGCAAAATATTTTAGGTTTGCATCTCTGTATTTAAAACAATTATGCGGCGAACGTTCAATAATTAGAAGCGAAGCGCGATCGCGCCACCGAAAGTTCGTTCTCGAGTTTCTCACCCTTCTTTCAGTCGGCGCGGAAGAACAGCGGGAGAGGGACAGATGGAAAAAAGGAATCCGACGCAAAAAGGGCATCTCGTTTGCGGCCGACGAGGCACGGAGACTGTGATTCGCTGCCTGGCTGACGCCATATGGTGTGCAAACCAAGAGGCTACTAGTCGATCACCGTTTCGCATTACGCAAACGAACGAGCCGCCACTCTGTCGGTCGTTCTGAACGTAAGTACCATAAATCCATGTAAACAGAAAGGACAGCCGGAACGATCGCGAGTAACGGTCCAGCTTCTAATTAGATCACTTCTGCGTTCATTTAACATTATGCACTTTCTATATGGATTAGAAAACGGAAATAACAGAAATAAAATATTTTTTATCGGACTATTTAATCATTTGTTTTTCATAAAAAAAATACTGTAGTGTAGAAAATTAAATTTTTAAATTAGCTTTCGCATTTTCTGTATTTTTATTAACATTGTCGGATTTATCTAGAATAATCAAAATCGAGAATAATTGAAGTGGCCCGTTCTTACAAGTTTATATTTATAGCACAGAACACAATACAAAGCGGACTGTTATTAGCGACTCTCTCTCGGGTCGGTATTTATTTCTTATCTGCGAATATGCGCGTACATGCTTTTAGTATGTTTGTTTCTAATTGCAAGAGAACTCATAAAGCCACGTTATTTATCTTATATATAATATTTTGTTCATAAAAAATCGAAATGTAAATGTCGCTAAATCCAAAAATAAAAAATAAGATATTGAAATTCAATTGGATGCCTTAGCATTTAAATTACAAATTGAATATTTGAAACTGTGTAAAAATGACAAATCTTATAAAATAAAAAAATAGATTAACAAAGTTCTCCCTCCCCCCCCTCTCTTTTTACTTTGTGTAATCTATATTATAATTCATTTTTTAATTCATATTTTATTTTTACTTTTTTGTATAAACGTAAAAGAGGAAAAAGCATTATACTTTTTCAATAAATAACTAAATGTGATTTAATAAATAACTGAATAAATATGTTGTGTAAATTTTTTTGATTAATAGAGAATAATACAAATATTTTAAAAGGATATATAAAAATTCTATTTAATTCAATAAATACTTTAAAATTTGATTATTTTTTTCATCAACATGAATGATCTTCAAAATCAGCTAAATGCTTTCTTTAGCTGCAAAAGCAGTCAAGTGGAAGTATTTTAATAAATAGAAAATATATATTTCTCATGCCATATTATACATGTTTTCCTAAACTAAATAAATTTTTAATTTTTCAAAACAAGATTCTAGAATTAGATTCTAGATCTGATTAATAGCTTGAATAAAAAATTATGTAAAGATGTAAATTTTTCGCTCTCGCAAAAAAAAAAAAAACATTTCAAATGGAGATAACTACATTTGCAAATGGAATACTCATGTTTTTTTTATCCTTCCATTAGTACATGATTGTATAATATTTGAGCTGATTTTACTGGCAATGAGTAGATTATTTTGAAAATTCAATCCTCCATCACATACTCTAGGATTCGTTCTGAAAATGAATCTCGGTCATCCATACATAAATTTATGAATCCATAGAATGCTTCAATCGCAAATTTTAACTATATCAAATCGTGGAAGATATCAATTTCCTTCTGCGAATCCGATTTCTAAGATAAGATTAGAAACTGGACGACAAGGAAGGCGAAAGGAAGACGATGAGAAAAAGAGTGCTTCTCTTTCCCATGGTCCATTCCAAGAAATGAAAAAGAGAAAAG
>NW_017305397.1:416945-426057 GCF_001594115.1 Trachymyrmex septentrionalis | reverse complement strand
AGAAAGAAGGGGAAAGAGAGAGAAAGAGAGAGAGAGAGAGAGAGAGGCAGGGACTGTGTTTCTCAATGGCCATAAAAGCCGAATCATAATCGCGGTATCATTAACGACGTCGTGCGAAAGAAGTAATTAAAGCGCGCGGCTCGTGTTCCTCATGAACCCGAACCCGGCTACCTCTTTTCTCGGCTCGAGTTAACGGCTCCTTCACTCTCGCGGGGTTTTGCCGTACAACTCTCGACTACACCACGTCATTCAGTGCGCCGTCGTGACATCGAGCACATCGAGCACAGGAGAGACACGCCGGAGGAACGCCTCTACCTGTGCGCCGCAAAAAGTGGATCTGCCGCGCCGTTGCAGAAAAGGCTCGTCGGCGCCTCTTTCTCTCCCTTGTTTTTTGTATCGTCGTTACTTACTTGTTAATCAAATTGCGAAGAGAATTTCAAGATTATTTCCACGCACTAAGAAGCGATAAGATTAATGTACGATCATCAGCTTGCAGCTGGTAAATTATAATTTACTATATATCTCTTCTACAACGAAAGACGATTTTCGAAACATGTTTAAGCGTTTCATTTCTAATGGCAAAGTTAGCAACTTATTAATTTATTTACTTTAATTATTGCTTCAATTATTAAGAATAAATTACTTCAATCATTTCAAAATTAAATTGTTAAGATCAGATCGCAATCAGTTTCTTTTACAGGTTTCTTTACCACCGTATAATAAGAGGATCAAATTTTCTTTATTTATCGCATCGATACTTAAATATTTACGTATACAAAGTGTCAGATAAAAAATATTAGTGATTCAAATATTTAATGTCTAAATCATCTTTTGTAGGTGTTAATTTTTTTTTTTTTTGGCACCTGCGTTAATCATCTGTTCGCATCCGAGAGGTAATATCGAATAAAAAAAATTGCGAGAATTCGTAAGTGCATCTCTGCGTAAAAACAAACTGCGTAATAAAAACGAGCTGCCGCGGCTAACAACATAAAGCACTTAAGCTGTAAGTGACTTTTCTTCGTACCCTAGATACATTTTTAAGTATCTAAATGCATTTTATGTTCCGGACACTACCTGTATTATTCAGATACTGAAAAATAAAGAGTACCTTCTACCCACACCGACCGGTTAGAAGGTGGATCGTATCTCCGGCGCGGTGCGCTTCGACGATCTCGTTCGCATCCGCGATGATAAAGGGCCCCCGGGGGGCTCACAACGGGGTCCGTTCTTCGCCGTGCATCTCTCTCCTTCCCTTCTTCCTCTCTTCGTTCTTGTTTCTGCGTACAGTAGCCGAGAGAGACGAGACTGCCTCTGAGTTTGGCTCGAAACTGCATTCCGCAGCCGGCTCCGTTCGAGTCGCGTTGCATTCACCGCCATTGGCGCCACACGCGCATTTCTCGGCGTCGCCCTTTTGCACACGCACGTTTCTGCGTAGTAGGTGCACCTCGACAGCGTCGACACACGTACGCGACGCCCGCGGATCCGATTTGCGCTCCTCGCATAAGCGAAGATACGCGAGACCATAAAATTATATTCCAGATGATTGTTCGCGCGTGTCATCGCGGCAGCTACCAGGGTTCCGCAGTCTTCGTATTGCAATACGATACCGTGTCCCTAATTTCGTACTTCGCTATTTTCTCTTTCTCTCTCTTTTCCTTCCTCGTAACAATCGCGATTTGAAATAGACACGTGTTCGTATTCGAGAAGGATTATACTGGTGGATTTGGCATTTTTGGTATCGGAACGGATACGGGACGACCCAAGTGCCAGAGTGACGTTAAAAGACGGCATTAGTGACGTCTAGCAGACCGAAATAGACGTCACTGTGCTGCTTTTTGACGTCATTCTGTTACTTGGAAAAGACAATGGATATTTTTAAAAATACTGATATTTAAAAGATATATATATATTTCATATTTTCTTTATTATTCTACGAATTGTCATTCGGAAATTATTGATTTATTATATTACTTGTTTAATTAAATAATTATTGGCGTTTCATTACATCCCCTTATCATTATTGAATTTTTCAAACGGATATATATGTGTAAAATTACAATAATAATAAAATTACAATACACTTTTTTATATTTCATTCAAACTTAGAGATCGAATTTTTTAATTGTTTAATCACATCGCAATCTCCATTTTCTGACGAAAATCATGTTTCTTTGACTTCCCCGGCAGTTTCGACAGCACGTGGCATACAGCTAAGGCGCGTATTCCGAGTTTCGCGCTACCGACTCATGAATAATAAAGCCAGTCGTGTCGAGCGAGCAATCGTGAACTCGATGATTCATTCGACACGAGGAGGTGAAGAAGAAGGAAAAGGAGGCGAACACCCAAGCAACGCCTCTGTTCTTAGGGGGGGGGGGGGAAAAAAAAAAAAAAACTATCCTCGAATGGAGATACATCAAATTAAAACACGACCGAAGTCGGTACAGGTGTCGCCTGGCGAATGACCTCTTTCAAAGAAATCGGGTCATCGTACGCGGTTTCCCCCGCGTGGGGGAGAACGAAGTCGCGACGACGAAATGGTGAACGTTCAATCGTACAAGGAAAGAGAGACGGGAAAGAAAACAGGGAGTAAAACTGTATTCTGTACTTCGCACATCGGGACGAGGATGTCGTCGGGGTGCAGTACTTCCTCCCTTCTGGGTAAATCCGTGTTCCTAGGATTCATCCTGTTCTCCGATCCGCCTCGAATCGACCCGACAAACGTGCGCTGCGTTCGCATGCGATGCATAATAATGCAACACGAGCGCGTGTGCCAATGCGGTTACACCGGGGCTATCCACCTACCTACCTATCTACCAACCTACACTCGGCTATCTAACTATCTACTTATCTATCTGCCAACCCCCGCATTCCCGAGGCAGAGAACTTCGCCCCCCCCCCCTATGTTTCGGGGAACGCTTCGTTCTGCCCAAACTTTTAACTTTTTTGGACGAGGCGCCCAATCGTAAACGAGATCTCGAAAGCAAAGGGCGCTGTTCGCAAATAATTAAGTCTCTATACAATTAATCATAAACATTATTAGTCACGGACAATGTATATTTTTGTGAACAATTTTTTTTTACTAATAATGTTCGACTTTTTGTCGACGAAATTCATAGATATGATGCATAGATAAGCTGAGAGATAAGCGGAGTAGGATTCAAGTATTGTTTCTCGGATTCACTTAAGCGTCAATTGATTCCCAACCGAGAAAAGATCTGGGGACGGGATTTCAAATGAATACCGATGAATATATAAATGAGAGATTTGTAAATACACACAGTCTGTCTCTTTCTCTCTTTTACTGTTATACAATTATCTATTATAAATCTCCGTCTCTTATACATGACGCAAGATAGATCGCGACTAATGGAGCCAAATTGGCTCGCGGTTAAAATTAAATCGATTCCACCGCCGAGCGTCGAGTCCATATTTTATTCCAAGCCATTGTTGCGCTTTCGCGCAGATGTCCGAGGTGCGAGGAAGAAATACCCTCGGCGTCGAATTCGTGCTACAGTGTCATACCCGGACGACGAATACTGGGAATGTCCGGCCAGTATGGCGCCAGCCGTCGTACACGTCGGTAACTTTATATCACACGTCTAAGTACGGCACTGCCGACATACCCGGTCACGATTCAACGACTCAAGCCCACCGAATATATTTATACGACAGAGAGACGCGGGAGCAGTCGGGAGGTGGTGGAGCACAGGGGAGGAACGGGTACATCTGTTTCCATCCGGGCACGTGTCTACGGAATTAGAACGTATCGAGGGAGACGGATACGCGCGGGAGAAACGAATGCCTCGCGAGGACGACAAGCTAGACTGAGAATATCCACCCGTGCCGCCCCGCGGCCGCTGGACCGACGGATTCTGGGATGCCTCGCGGTCAGCTGGCGCGAGAAATAACAACGCGGCGGACAAACATACTTGTCTCGAAAATACTGCTCAAAGCGAGATATATATATATATATAAGTGGTATATATAATTTGTTAATTTCTCATTTCCATTTTTTAATATCCGATATTCTCTTTAACTCAGCGCAATTATATGCTGGACACAAAAAAAGAATCTCTAACGATGTGATGAAACATGCATATCTCAACTGAAGTATAAGAAAATCCTATTTTTCCTTATAATTCGGTATATTAAAATAATGATGTCGATGAATTAAGATTGTAAAATATTAGAGGTATCGCAAAAGTTTGCGGTGTCACCGTTAGAATTTATTGCAAAAATGTTTAGTTATGTTACTGTCATGTTGGGTGCCTTACGTCATATCAACTATATTCTTATCAGATTTAATATTAAACAAACGTTTCTTTTATATTTAACAGACACACATACCTGATTTTATTAAAATCTGCAGTGTTAAACCATTAAATCACTTGTGGTACCAACGTTCAGAAAAAACAACGAATTCGCTGTAAGTATCACGTACAATTCTTGGCTTTCACTATTCTTCTTCTAATTATAAATAAATAACAAAATAGATAAAGTACAATACATACTTTATATACCAAGCTCTATAATTAAAATAATATTAAACTTAATTAGTCAAGGAAAATGATTGAATAAAGAAACATCCAACATTATAAAGATACGTTACTAAAATATTTTGAAATAAATTTGAATAATATCTAATGATTATACTCCACAACTGATGCAACATTTAATATAAACGTACGTAGATTTTGTATAATATCTGACAAGATTGCCAGCTGTATTGCTTACGGATTGTTTTACATTTAGAAGTAACATTTTCCCTCACAAAATATTAGATGACTAAACGTTGATTTATCCAAGTTGACAAAATTGTCACGAATCATCGCCCTTTGGAAAAGGGTGTTGGGCGGGTAACTCGAGACGAATACGCGTCCGTTTCATCGCGCCAAAGCCAACGGCTGCGGAAAAAACGACATCGTGGCGGGCCGCGACGCGATCGAGATAGCGTGGAATTCGTAGAGACGCGACTCTCCGGTACGTGTCACGGGGGTGACAGGGATGCCAGCTGGACGTCGGCGCCGTGGCGTCGTCGCAAACGCGACGTCCTTGTTTTGTAAGTCGCGGCGACGCGTCACGACGTCGTAGCCGTCGTCGCTGCGTGACACTTCGCGCATGACCACGCGACCAGACGAATGCGTGCAGGTGTTCCGCGGGTGGAATAGAAATGGTCCGAGTTTCTAGCGTTCTGGATGTATAATTAGAGCATTTTGCGGCGCTCGGCGAAGAGACGCCAGCTTTGAGTTTCTGACAAATGTCCGACAACTGACGCGGCGTTCCCGACATCAAACAGGAATGTTATAGAAACGGAGAGAGAAGCAAAATAGAAGGATTATCGTGAAAAATTCTATAATCTTAGTATCTCTGCCTTGTTTAATATTTTTAATAGTCTTTTGCATAAATCTAAATAACACGTGTGAGAGAATTTCTTTCTCTTACAATATGAATTAAAATCGAAGAATTTTTTAAAACAAATAATAAACTGGATGTGCCCGTAGATGAGAACCGCCGATTAACGAAGAAAAACCGTATAAAGAATAAAGTACAATTATTTATATAATGCACGCGTTATCCATTAATTTCTAATGCTTTATAAAAACAAAAATGTTTTATAATCTCTATTTTCTTCCTTTAATATTTCAAATATTCTGCAACATCCCCAATCAATTCGTTTTAATAACTTTTCCATCATCTGTTTACTCACTCTATCGATTACATACTTCGGTTCAGTTCTAATATTCAAATCTCTAAAACCCATTCTATAATTACATAACTATAAGTGCTTGTAGAAAAAAATTGATCGATCACAGTCGAATATTCTTCTCAAATTTCATCGTGCGATTGATCAATTCTTACACCCCTTATAACTACGCTTACGCGTATATATAATAGAATGAGCTTAATGTTCATGCTTTTGTTTCAAGTATTCCGCTTGTATACGCTGCTATTGTTCACTGCGTACAGCAAACTGTAAAATTGACTTTTCACAGTGTGCGGCAGCAAAATGTCATGTGATTCAAATTTTCGAGAACTAATTGGAAGTGATCACCTCGCGAAAAAATGTTTAACTAATAATAGCAATTTTTGCTGTCGCAGCGTGCTGCGTATGAAAAGTCAGTTTCTCGCATTAGCGAGAGCGAGTGCCGTTTCGCCATCCGGGTGAGCGGAATCTATGCGACGCGCCGGCGGCGGCGGCGGCGGCGGCTCGCGTCTCGTCTGGGCTACCGGGCTCTTGTAAAGAGTGGGCGAGGACTCGATCTCCGAGCCGCGATCTCCGCGAGAGCTCTTGGCATAAAACACATGGCACGTACGTGTGCCGGTGTGTGCGTGGCGCCAGATGTCGCGCCTCGTAATCTTTACGCCGGCCGGTCGCGCGGTTCCCGCAACGTCAGCCGAGCAACATCGTCGACCTTTTTCTCGCTCTTTCTCTCTCTCTCTCTCTCTCTCTCTCTCGCTCTCGCTCTCGCTCTGGCTCTCTCTCTCTCTCTCTCTCTCGTTCTATCCCGTTCCGTCTCGCGTATACCTTTTTATCGCTCTCGCAGCCGAGAGGTCTGCTTTTCGCGCGAAGAGACATTGGAACCGCGTATCGTATTTCTATAGCCGCAACAATAACAGCGAGTTTATACGCGACCGGTCGTTGGTGTCGACATCGGCGGCGATGCCGGTGGAACGGACGACCGATAAAAAGTTTGTCTTGACCTTAAAAACCGTGTGTTTTCGGAAGACTCTAACGGTCTGCTGCGTTTTACGAAGATTATTAGAGATTTTACGTGTGTCATTGTACATTAATTTTTAAATGTCCGATCCGGACATTTAAAAAGATAAATAATTAGAACAGCTACACGTTGCGGGATTTGGATGTCCAGTGTAATTGATCATTGTAGTAGCGTTGATAAAAAAAAGAAATATTTCTGGGACACCCAGTATAACGACTCAAAGGATACCGATTGCCAGAAAGCATGAAATTGCATTAGTCACCGCGTTTAACGTTCACATCTGGCCGTGGCGCGATGTGAAAATAACAGCTCGGGCCTGGCGACAGTATTAACGGGCGTATGAAATGCGTGAATTATTATTTTGCTACCGATACATGGATCTTGTGGAATTTTACGATTTACACGTTTGCACCTGGCATGCTCGTTTATACGTAGTAATGACCGATCGATCTGGTCGTTACTGCTCTTCGCTCCGCGAAGCGTCTCATTTGATTGTGATCGAACATCAGCTACATTCACGGCTATATCAATATCATGCAATCTGTGTTTCGTTATATATGTACGTTTTTTTTTTACTATCTCTTCCGAGGGGGTAACCAATAGCTGAAATATTGTTCCACAAATTATATGATTCCATTTGATTCCATATGATTTCATTCCGATTACAAATAATTTTCTTCGCTACATATGAAGTCATTCGGTAAAATAAACGGTTTTAACTAATATTAGAGTGATTGCATATGTAATTACCGGATTATACATGAGGGATTTCTATAAATTTTATAATGATTTAGAAGCGATGTGTAAATCGCGAACTAAAGAAATTTATTTTTGCAAAAAAATTTCAAAACGATTTTGTTCATCCAGAAGAGATCGAGAGGGCGTAATCACTTAATGTAATCATGGGACAGTCCACGATTGTACTGAGCAATTACGCTCTCGATCTCTTCTTGATGAAAAAGTCGTGTTAACATTTTTTTGCAAAAATGAATTTCTTTAGTTCGCGATTTACATTGCTAATTTGTTAACAATAATACTTTGAAAAGAAAGTTTTTTTCAGAGAATGAGTTTGAATGTTTGGAATTATTAAAATGTTGAAATATTAATTTTGAAATGCAATTTTGATGTAATAACTGATTGTAGAGGAATATAAAGTATGTTCTTTCTTTTCTTTTTTTTTCTTTATGTTTTTATTCTTTTTCTGTAAGTAATTAAAAAATGACAATTTCTTATTCACATCATTGTTGCAGCAAATGAGAGATATGTATAAACTATAAATAATTTAGATTTTATCCATCTAACGACGGAGAAATCTGTTAACGAAATTGCAGCAAAATCGAACTGTAATTCTATTTCAAAACGAAATAAAAGGCATTTAAATTTTTATTGAGTGCGCTACTCCCAAAGTGAAGCTACGCAAATAAACGGCTGGCAAAGTTCAAAAGAGCAAAACGTCTCTCTGATAAGATATTCGTTCTTTTATCTCAATTGACAATAAGTCGTAAACTGACGTCAGTTCTCTTTTCAAGAAAAACCGAGTATCCCGTCGATTCATGCAATTGGCGACCTCGCAGAACTCAGCCAGTTCGCTAGCTTGAATAAAGAGATTATAAGATTGCGTATATCCCATGGGGAAGGCACATCTGTGAGAATACCGATTGCTCTCCGAGCAATTTCCGATTCATATTAAGAACGACATCGATTCCATGCAAATCGACACGTAAATGCCTCATAAACGTCTCATTCGCCAATGACACGTGAATCACACTCGCGGCACAACGTTCGAGCGTATAAAGGTATCGGCGGGAAGGTATCAAGACGCAAAGTATCTATCGCCTCGCCGGGATATCAGATACGTAAATTAACATTTATGTGATATCCTTCCCGGAATCGATTGAGCCGCCGGCTATCAAGCCCGTTTCGAAGGCAAAGATCGAGATCGCATGCAGCCGATGAAGGTAAACGCCGATCTCCGCACGCTAACGAGAAAACAGAACCATTAAGTCAATGAGTCATGGGAGATAATTCGATTATCGATTATCACGATGCAGAAGCTGCGGGATCTTGAAGGACTAAAAAGAAATCGTGCTTCCACATTTCATCGGTTGGATACAAAGTACCGAATAATAAAGTAAAAAAAAAAAAAAAAGACGCGCTCAATGATTAATGTAATCAATTTAAGGATTAAGAATATATCGAACTGAAATCTCTAAATTGTTATTTAATTAACGAGTACAACATTAATTGTGGAGTCATAAAAGAAAATTTTCGTTTTGCTATTTATAGACCGTAAAGCAGTCTATTTTCTTTCTGCAAATATTACGTCTAAAACCAGAACCTTCCTTTCTAAGAGAAATAAAGATAATATATATATTCTAGTATATATATATATA
>NW_017305397.1:415945-416845 GCF_001594115.1 Trachymyrmex septentrionalis | reverse complement strand
ATCTGGGTTATCTAGATAATTTTTTTTAGATACCAGTAAACACTAGTGATTAGTCAATTTCTTACGGCTTTACGGCTTTTAAAGCAAAGCACTATTTATAGTTTATACATATCTCTCATTTGCTACAACAATGATGTAAATAAGAAATTGTCATTTTTTTAATTACTTACAGAAAAAGAATAAAAACATAAAAAAAAAGAAAAGAAAGAACATACTTTATATTCTTAAAGTTGTGGACCGGGATTAATGAATAATGATAATAGAATGCTTATACAACGCTTGAGCGCCAAAACCAAAACGCAGCCCATGTTGAACTTTGTATCTTTAGTCTTTAACGTTGTCGAGTCGCGATTCTGTTCAAGGTGCGGTATGGAAAATCAGCCTGAGGTGCACAGAACGACCGTCTGAATGGCTGCCAGGCATCCGGTAGCATTGGTATCGACGTACCTATTCATACGACGACGATAAACGCCTTCGCAAAGTCTCATTTTTTTTTTTCCTAAGTGCGCGTATCTGACGGCTCTTTCCTCTCACCGGTGTCCTCGTCGTCGGTCCCGCTTCCAGGAACGATTCAGTGGGAGCGCCACCGCGATTATCTTGTTTGCGACGAGGTTTTCTCTCTATAAACGTAAGGACCTACCGGTCGCAGAAGGACCGAACTATCTTTCGGCGCATCGGTGGACAACTTAACACGATAACTCGTGGTGGATCGCGGGAGAACATTGCGCTCGAACGCAAAGAAGGAAAGACAGTCGGTCGTCAAATTCTGCGTTTGCCGATTTGATTCGGAAAATCGATAATAACGTAATAATAATAATACAACTAAAGACTCGAACGGCGCGATTCCATTAGGGATAATGACACCCCCGACGGGGGGAGTGACGAACGATCAAGCAAGCA
>NW_017305397.1:399691-415845 GCF_001594115.1 Trachymyrmex septentrionalis | reverse complement strand
AGGGATAATGACACCCCCGACGGGGGGAGTGACGAACGATCAAGCAAGGGCTTGTATAATACTATGTTCCCGGGTAATCCACGGTACGCATAAACAGTCGCCAAAGACAAGCTCATTTGCCCACAAGTACGAGAGGGCTAATGACGGCGGCGCGTATCGTCGAGATATACGTGCGTTATGATTTGTGGAACGAGGTTGCCGCGGCGCTTTGTGCTCGGCGTAAGAGAACGATCTTCACGGATGATGCATGCGGTCCTTTTCATGCAGAACAAGACGCGTGCTGTCGCGCGGGAGTATCGGGTTGCGCCTTTCCTCATTTTGTACTCCCGTTTACAGACCCCACGTTCTCTGGAATCGTCGTAAGATGGAAATCTCGCATATTTCGCGATAAAAATCACTCTAGAAGATTTCGTTTGTGTATATATAATTTTTACAAAGGGAGCAAGAGAAAGCTGGAAACACACCCAACTAATAGTTTCCGTATGCGTGTGGGTCCAGGAGAAGATACGGTACGACTGGACGAAGGCGCCGTTAATTAGACGGTCGGAGAAGTTGCAGGTAAAAAAATCTGTGCTCCACTCTCTCGCGAGAGTGTAACCCGAGACTATCGCTTACAATTTATAACAGGCAGAAAAATATGTATGGAATATGGCACGCGGTGCCATCGATACACAATGGGCCGCGCCACCTGGGTCACCGAGTCGTCGAGTTGCGGACCCGGTTTTCTTTCTAGAGTTCCTTTAACACCTGTGTCTACTTGCCCACAACACCGAGCCTCCTCTTCTCTTTCTCCCGCAGAAGAGAATGAGAAAATGAACGATGCGATATTAACGACTGAGATCCCAACCGAGGTCGTCCTCGTGCGGGCTTTTTACTGATACCTGAGAAGTCTGAAGCCCTTGCGGTTTAGCCCTATTCGGACTCGTCTTTGTCCCTCTATCTCATAAAATAAAAAAATGTGACCTATAACGATTTAGAATTTTAACTTTTATTCAAATACAATTTTAGAAGGAACAGATTTTATTTGTAAGATATTTCATTGACGTATCGAATATTTTAGTTTTTAAATTATTACAATAAAGAATAAAGAGATTAAGCGTGCGCCTCGATATAGTTCATAAAAAATATCGGATAAATATTTAAAAAGGGAAAAAGATAATAAATATTAAAATTAGATTCTCAAATGTAGTCATAAGTTTAAAAAAAAAATAAAAAAAAGATACTAGAAATTTAAAAAGCTTATTATAGTCAAAGCTGGATCTTTATTGCTTTAAATAATTCAATCTTAAATTACTAATATACACTATATATGTACTTGTATGTATACCATATTGTAGTCTTTTCGAACTGCGCGTCGAATTATTTTTCCGGACTATAAACTTAATTGAAACTACTCTAGTAATCGTGAATTAAATTGACAAGCAATTTTAGTAGTTTGATCACGATTATTAGTGTAGTTTTAATTGAGTTTATATATAGTGTATATTAGTAATTCAAGATTGAATTATTTAAAGCAATGAAGATCCAGATTCGATCGTAATAGCTATTTTAAATTTTTAGTATTGATTGTGTTTCTCACATGTGCGGTCTACAATAGAAGATTCTTAATATTGTTTTAAAAAAAGATATTTTTTACTGGTAATATAAAAGCCACCGAATAGCAATATAAATCTCATACCCAAGAATTCAACTATGATAATCATTATTGCTTATGTCAAATTAATTCAAGGTGAACGAAGTCGACGCATTAATGCTTCATTTTTCTCAATATCGAAAATTATTATTAATTCCAAGAGCTCAGCGAAGTATTTATCTTTAAATATCGAAAAGTTCATGTACGTTTTTAGAGAAGCCAAATGGACTTAGCACCTGTCTCAAAGGCTATTCTCTTTGCATAAATCTAACATAAATCAGGTAAAAATGTCTCGGTAAAGAAAAAGCAATTCTTGCGCAACGAATCCAGCAATATAAACGATTCAGGATTATCGCCGATGTAGGCACAGCGATAAATTCTTTCAGATGTACAATGGCGTCAGTCGACGCGACTAACTTTCGTGGTTGAAGGGACCCTTGCTGTTTTGTAACTGATACCTACCTAGAATGATCCGTTCAATCGCACCTGTTCAGTTTGCCACAGCAGGCTCACTCGAGAGGCGCAACTAATCCGGTTGCAGTTAAAAGCTTTTTTAAAAGGGAAAAACTTTTACCAAGGAGGTAGGGCAACTATTGTACGCGTATCATAATTCCCTCTTGAAACTGAAAGTTAAATTCTTTCTACGGAAAAAAGGAGAGAAAAATTTCAGACTTCTGTTCCAAGAATAATAACTATGCACAGTTTTCTAATACTCTTCCTAATCTCCGTAAAAATAATATCGATAATATCGATAATAAAATTAAGCGTGTTCATCTAAAATCTTGATTACAAAAGAGCTTTTAGACATTCCTATAAAACTAACAATATGAATCTTTGTCGAAGAGAATAAGTCAACGTTAACAAAAAGCTTTTATTATAATCTTCTTATTCGGCATGAAATCTAAATTTTGAACTTAAAAAATGAATTTCCATTCTATCTTGTCGAAGGTAGAATGGAATTTTAATCTCTCTTTATCGCTCAGTGGAACGCCATTATACATTGATTATAAAGAATCCTCGTACTGCTAAACCATAAAAAATCTTTGTTTATATTCATGTTACATCCATGACAAAAAATATAGGTTCAAGAACAAATCCTTAAAAGAAAATCTATAAATCTCTTTGACGTACGAAAATCAAGCGTTTTGATATGCGATGCTGTAAGAAGGAAATCATAAAATCTTCATTTCATGCCAAAAAAAAAGTTCGTCCTTCAAAAATAGCTCATAATAAGTGATTCAAGGGGTGTGTTAAGACTAACCCCGTATGAAAGGAAGAAGAAGGAGTACACGAGTGAATTTCTATAACGGCTAATAGGAAAGCAAGCAAGAGGAACTAAAAAGATGATGGCACGTTTGCAACGCGTCGCCGAGGGCTCTCCGCAAGCGAGAAGCGAGAAGAGGGATGAAGGAAGAAGATGAAACGAGATCGCGAGAACCGGGGGCTGAGTGAAGAAGAGCAACGAAACGGCAGAGGGGGAGGGAGAGGAGAGCAGAGGGAAATAAAGGCAATGAATGATGCCGCGGCAGGTGCGTCGTGGCGTGTTTAACGAGTGATCCGGTCTCAGGCTCCGGCGCACCTGTAACCCTCGCATCGAACAAACCGGGTCGAAAGAGGTCCCACCATCATCAGAGAGACGTTTTCCACTCTCTCCCTCTCTCTCTCTCTTTCTCTCTTTCTCTCTTTGTCTCACTTCTCTCTCTCTCTCTCTCTCTCTCTCTCTCTTCTACTCACCCTCTTTCTTCCGTCATTCGATGGCGGCCTTTTTAAAGATAAATTACGCGGCTACGAGTGCGTAATCGCAGCGCCCCTGATTTACGGCTTCGCGGAAACGCGTATCGAGGTAGCCGATGTGTAGTAATCTCCTCGAGGTGCTACGGACCTCTTCTTCCGCCTCGTGTAATCATCTTGCCGAATGGGCCGAACGCGCGGCATGATATACTTCTCGCAATCGAGACCTCTCTCAAGAAGAACTGTGCCGTCCGTGAGACGTTTATCAATCGCGACGACGTCGTCGTGGATGGATACGGTTACTCGATTAAAAAAGTACTCGGAAAAAGATTAAATAAATTATCTTTATACATCCGGTGGCGTCAATAAATTGTATATACTTATACACAAGAACTGCTTCCCCCCTCCCCCCCCCTCTTTATCCTGTCGGACTGGAAAATTTATTTGCAACAATTTTGCTATATAAATTTTATATTCAATCCTAAATCCGTGCTAAATTAAATAATAAATTTTATTTTTAAAAAGACACATTTTTCACGAAAAATTATGCGGATGATATATTATATAAATAGTTAAGACTTTCAAAAAAGAATTAATCTTTCAAAAATATATGTTCTTTCTTTTCTGTAATTATTCTGAAACCCCTTCAGACTTAATTTTAACGGAACCATGTTAAAAAATTTGTTTAAATTCAATTCGTTTGTATTTTAATAAGTAATTCATACAATTAATTTTTTTCAAAATTTTCACTATTCTTCGAACATATACTATACATTACTATGTACATCAGATCTTAAATGATGTCGGTAGAATTAAATAATAATATCAACGAATAATATCTTTAAATTTGATGTACATTACAATGTAGTATGCAGAGTCCGAAGAAACTGTTAATAAGTATCGCTACTTGTGAGACTGCAAAAGTATCGATAATGTAGTCGAGCTATTACGCGTCTCGTCGAGGTCCGTAAGTCAGGAAGCCGGATGATCGGGCTTTAAGAACGTGAGAAATAAGCGGTATCGCGTATGTGCGAGAGATGAAATACGATCGCTCCAGCCGCGCTCGGAAAAAAGCTATTTCAGACGGCTATGTGTGAGTGTATGCATACCTATGCCCCGCCTCGCCTCACCTTGCTTCGATTCGACTCTCATTCCGCCATCCGATACCCACCTGTTGATGCACCCAACGGTTGCTCCGACCTTTCTCGATGATACCACCTACCTACGAAAACCTTTTTCCCTTTTCATCTCTTCTATTTTGGATTTTAACAACGCGACCGATTTTTTTTCTCTAATAAACAAATAAAGTTAGTAAACGTTTCAAAAATTAAAAAAATAGCATTCCTATTATTAATTCCAGTCATTTCAGAAAATATTATTGGAAATAAAATATATTAAAATCTTTAAATGTCCAAGTTGTATACATTTAGATTTCTGTCATATATTCCGATTATTTAGGAAAGAAGATATTATATATTTTACTTCAATATTTCAAAAATACTATGTAAATATAATATTCGAAAAAAAAAAAGAAATTTTTTTCTATTTCTAAAATATTTTATTAAGTAAATATTTTGAACATATAAGGAACGCATTACGCGATTTAACACTCTTACATTCCCCTCAACAATATCTGAAACCAAAAAATGCAAGCAGCTTTCATGACAGAAGGCGATAATCTTGTATTTCAGTTGAATTCTATTATTGTAAAGCCGATTTGCACGAAAAGAAAAGTAGCGGTCGATCGAAAGCCGACGAGAACTTCATCACGTAGAAATGTCAAATTGGAATTCTCTCTTTCTAGATCAAATAGGTGGCAAATACTTAGATGGAATCGGTAATATGGAATAAGATGATCTTAAAAACACGATCACGTAAGCTCCAAACTTGAAAGACGTGAAGCGCTTCAGGTGACTAAAATCCACTACAAACGAAGAAATGGCTTTTGTGTCGGCGAGCACCGAAGTAGATCAAGGAGATAGAAGTTGGATGCGCTCTGAAGTCTACCGGAAAGATATAAAGACAAAGATGATGCTTATACAGAGTGTTAAAAAATTACACGAACATCACCTTTAGACCTTTTTAATTGACAAGTCGATAATTCAATCGAGAAATTCAGATTTAATTGAATGTATCTGTTTTTTTTCTTTACATCTTTTTAATTTCCAACGTTGAGTTATAATTTTTGATAATTATCTACAGTTCGATTTGTTTCAAATAAAGAATTTACTCTTAAATAAAGAATAACGATTTCCTTCCTATCTAGGAAGTGGAGTTTTATTTCAAAATTTCATTCTCTTCTAAATTAAAGACCAAAGATTCCTTCGGATCTACATCCAATTCTCTTTCTCGTTTTGTAACGCTGAAGTATGCATGTGTGGTTTCTTGGCACCGTGTAGAGAAGACTCGATATAGCGCGGCGCAGAGACAGAGAGAATAGAGAAGAAGACGCGGTAGACCGCTGCGCCTGGGGCCGGGATAAGAAAAAGGGAAATAATAGGAACGATAGATGGAAGGAGGGAGAGACGGGCAGGCACAGGTGTGCCGGCACCGTGTAGGCGCCAGGTCCCTCATCGGACAATCCCGCCACCTTTTGCTTCCTTTTTTCTCATCGCCTTCATTCGCCGGGATGGGGTAGGACGTGGAATCTTGGATCGTGGAGAGCCGATCGCTACGCTGCTGTGAAATCCTTTTGGGGAGACAGTCGTTCGAGGAAACATTTTATTTTTGCTCCAATTCGATATTGACGTGAGATATCCTATAAACATTTTAGCAAAAGATAGATGGATAGATAGATAAAGAGAGAGAGAGAGAGAGAGAGAGAGAGAGGGGGGGACCAGATTATTTTTTAATAAAAAATTGATGACTTATACATAATGAAGGATTATATTTAAAAATTTTGTAACTTTCTATGCGTCAATCGTGTCTCTCGTGTCCTTGTTAACTGTTTAAGGCAAAAGCGCGTAGGTGGCAGATTGAAAGGAAGGTTACACCGTCACCTATATGTATATAAAAAGGAGAGCATAAGTCGTCCTTTACTGTCAATTACTTGTCGAAAAAATTGGATCTTTGCATACGCGGCTGCATACTGCTTCTCAAATATATTGCGCGGATAGAACGCTTAAGCCGCATCTTGTTTCATTACAAGCAAGAGTAAATAAAGATACAGACATTATTAGCATAATAAATTGAAAAACAAAAGATATATAACTCGTTTCTTGCTGCTCGGTTATATTATCGAAAAAAATTGCCATTCTGCATATGTACATGATCGAAATGATTATATCAATGCAACCATGATTAATATATAACGTATGACAGATTAATTATTAATAATATGATAATATAATATTGTATAATGATGTAATAAGTCGCTCTTTAAATAGAATTAAGTGTAAAAATTTATCAAGTTTCTATAATAACACATAGAAATAGCGCAACATTCTACTTCTCATGTCAGCCATAAGGATCTTAGAGATATTCACTTAAGAGTCATCCTTGTCCATCTCTGTATATTTTCACGTAAGTAAACACATCGTGACATAATGCTAGTTAAAAATTTTTACAATGCTCTTTGGCAAACGTGTGTATTTTTCCCACGGATGGAACTCGTGAGTCTATTAAAATTCGAAAAGTCAAATATCCAGAATCGAATTCCCACCGGTAACTCTTGAAACAAGATATACGACCGATTAAACTCTTTCGAGACTGTCGTAAATAATGCAAGTTATATGTAAATAAGAGTCTTCTAGAGAAACGCTTTACTGAGACACACATTAAATTGTAATATGTTTTAAATATTCTTGCGAACTGTCAGATAATCGCGAAAAAAAAATCGAAGTGAAATTCTCACGATTCAATTAATCTGTATGATGAAAATTTACGCTCCACCTTAATTTCTTTTGAAACAAATTTCAGCGATAATGAATATTTCCATATCCATTCAACTGTAAATATATCGTAAAACAATTAATGATATACGTCTTTGCGTAAGATTGACACAGCCGATCTTTGAAAAAAGTCGATCTTTGAAGGATTAACCAGCATAACTACAGGATACTGCTCGGGATCTCTGCTCGTGATCCTGGACTTTAATCTCGAGATAGTCTCGCGGGCAGCACCTTGACACTGCACGAAAAGGACCACTCCTCAAGCCGGGCAATCCGGTTCTCCTTGACGTGAATGTGTTAGGTGCAAATGCCACTGCCACCGTGTGTGCACTCATGTGGCTCGACGACCGCTGACTGGAACGGCCCCGAATTTTCGACGGGAGCTAAGCCATCGCGCGTCTCATCCTACCTTTTTATATATTGATTAAATGCGCAACGATTACAGGCATTAAAGCTGCGGGATGTATCGTTGGATTTGCATAAAATTTCAGGGGGCGTGCGCTCCCCCGGTGTATTCAAAGACGACTTTTCCTCGGACGACGGATTTGATCGGACAACTCTTGAATTCTCAATGACGAATATTTTAACGATCAAGCTGGGACTTTGTTGAAAAAAACAACGAGGACATTTGAAAAACTAATTGCGGAGGGTTTTAAGAAATCGGATATATCTAATAAATGTTTTTAACAATTAATCAGAATATAATAATTTTTTTTTATCACAATACTGCTATTTAAAGTTCACATTAAAACTATTAAATATTATTTAAAAATATATACATATGTGATACACTAATCATTTATTAAGTACTATAGTAAATTACTTTATCATTTCACAGTGTTGGTCCATCTATCCGTCCGTCTGTTTGTCCGTCCGATTAGCCATCTACAAGATTTCTCAGTAGTAGTTTTCAAATTAAGTTTTCAATAATAGATAGGTATTCAAGTATGAATCAAATCGTTGACCATAGAGGTTAAAGATCAAGTTTAACAGTTTTTTCCACTAGTTACAGGTTTTCGCCAGACCGCTTAATTACATCCGTTGCAAAGAGTTTATTTAAAAAAATACTAACAAGATAATTAAAGAATCGTTACTTTGAATTCACGTCACAGCAGCCTGCTAAATACAGCATTATCAATCTCGACGTACTCTTCCGATTATTATTATACTGTTGAATTTTTTCGATAATGCGATCCATCGGGATGCGTGTTGACCGGAACAGCGTGCGCTATTAGAAAAGATCGATGAATCAAGTCGCGTAGCGTAGCAAGACGAGAAAGAAGCAGCAAGAAGATTCTACTGGTCTATTATCACGTAACTGCAGCGAGCGTGAGAGAGTTTGGAGGCTACCCTCCCTCGACGGAGAGAGTCAGCCCGAAGGGATATAAATTACTAGTATAAACTTTTAATGCTAGCTCGCGCCGCCGGCTAAACCAATTCCGCACGCCTGCGAGATGCGTGTTGCGCGCGTCTTCGAATTCCGATAGGGCGAACGGAAACGCCGCCGCTACCGGAATGCGTTCTCGCCACGGGAGCCAAGTGAGATGTCGGTAGATCGGTACACGAAGGGTAACCCGGAGGAATGGAATGCCATAGCGTGGGTAAATTCGAGATATATACTTATGCTCAAGTATTTCATTTCATGTCGGTCTTAATAGAATCTTATTATTGTTTATACAATAATGCTGCCTGAAAAAAGTGTTATTGTTCTTACATATAAATACATTTATTGCGAAGAACATTACTAAGGCCTCGGTGATCTAATGGCTCAGTACGCTCGTACGGAATACAAGAGATCCGGATCAGAGATCAAGTCCCGGCCGAGGTAATATTTTTTTCGCAATAAATTTATTTAAAGCTTTTCAGCGCATTAACACCCTTATGATCGGATTGAAGATTGAGAATTTGCTTGTCAATTTAATTTAACTTGTGATATTATTGCAGTAGTTTAATTGCAGTGGTTTGATAAAGCCCGGAAAAATTTCGGCGCGCAGTTTTGAATATACATAACTATAAAAATATGGTATATATGCATGTACATATATAGGATATACAATAGATAATTCATTGTGAATTATTTAGGCATTTAGAAGATCTAGCTTTGACCGCCATAGGCCTGAATATGCTTATACTTAAGTATTTAAATTGGAGATGTTACGTGTTTTGTTAATATCTTCAACAAAGTTACATTCTCTCAAAAAAAAGACAAAAAGGAAGAATTCTGATATCGATTCAAAGTAATGAAAATTTGGACGCGTTGCATATTGAAAAGTAAAAATGCAAAGATATATCTGTACGTAAAAAAAAAAGAATAATAGTTTGAATAAAATATACATTCTTTTAAAAAAGACAAACAGAAAGAGTTCTGTTATCGATTGAAAGTGATGAAAATTATTTGAATGCATTGCATCTTGAGAACTAAAAATACAAGAATATACCTGCGCATGACAAAATTATTAGTTCGAATAAAATATATTCAAATAAGAAATTTACTAAAACAAATATCTCATTTTTAATTTCTTATTTGACTAGATAAAGTCAAAACGTTCAAATACTCTGTATATAAATATTTAAATACTAATATTCTGTATAGTAAAAGATTATACTGAAAGAAAAGATTGGCTGCTGCAATCAATCGAACAGCGAATTAAAAATGCTATGCCATATTTTATCATCTGATTTGCTGTAACAACCAATCTTTTAATAACGTTTTAACAAACTGATTATAAATTTCGACCTAACCATTTACTCGTATGACTCTCTACTACCATTATTATTATTTCTTATTTCGATTACTTTATTTGAATCGTATTTTATTTTAGGAAACAAGATCGCGCGCGCGCATGAGTAAATCGATAGACAACTGACAAGGCAAGATAAAGGGAAACCTCTAACCATCCGATCGTTCGCACGTTCACGCGTTTGTCTTTCGTTGTCTCGTTCCCTTCCTGAAATCTCGCCTGCTTCTATTCAGAACCGCGCGAGAAAAGGAACGGAGAGAACAACGATCGCACAGGTGCGTCGACTAAACCGCGATTTCGGAAATTCTAAAAGAGAGGGTGGAGGAAGAAGGACTGCCGCTACTCTCGCGACGGTAAACGCGGTCTGGCGAGTGCGGTTTCGAGCAATCGCCTCGACAATTTACAAGAGGCATTAGAACCACGATGTACGAATAGGGTGGTGTATATCGAACGTGTGCATGCATACATTGCCCGCACATATACACACATATCCGTGACCGCGTTACACACAGCGGTGCGCGGTTTCAGCTGTTGCTACTTTCTGGCGAGCAAATAAAAGCTCGAGCACCTGCGACCGCAACGAACGGCGGTGGCAGACGGCGCTAATTAGACGGGAAAATACGATTCGTGTAGCGTGTCCCGCCATTCGTAGTGGCGACTCGGCTACCGATGTCGCGACGACCCGTGGAAACTCGCACCTAAAGTGACGTATAGAGCTGATAGGACGTCCACATCAACGTGCCTCGAATTTCTTGCGATAGCCTCCTCGTAAATTAGAAAGTGACTGTTTGCTATGCGACACCAAATTAAAATGGTATTTGAGACAGTAACAAATAATATTAATTGAATTATATACATATATTTTTATAATCCGATATAATCAATTGTATATGTGTACATAAAATTGTATATGTAATCATTTCAATTAATATAATTGAAGAACTAAGAGGGAAACAAGCTGAGAACAGCTAATCGCTTGAGAAAATTTCGCCAGACAAAATTCGGATTCGGCGCGAATTAATTTTATACATATATATATATTCGCTTGACCTCCAATTACTCTTCGATCGGAAAGAATACACCTGACATCTCCAACACGTTCGATAGAGCGACAGATGGAATAAACCTTGCGATCTTCGACAGATAATTCGGACGCCTCAATGACACGCCTATACGCACACGAACGCACAGACACGTCCCATTCTCTTATTCGTGTGACTTTCGTGAGGAAACAACAAATTCGGCGGTTCCGAGTTAAATTGAACCACCTGCCTCCAAATGGAAGAAGCCATCGACCGGAATGATTGAATTGGCTAAAACTTACTGCTTTAATTCGCCGGCACTTGATTAACCCTTACGAGACGCATCGCGTCGGGATCCCGAGTACCGATTAATTACATGTAATTGGCGTTTGAACTTTTGCTTGTTCCTTTAACTACTTTCTGACTGAGAGTAACGCAGCGTGTACCCCGAATCTTATTTAAAGTTAAATTTGAACAGCTCAATTAACTTGATGGGATCACGTACACAGCTGGGGTGGTCTAATTTTTTTTTTCTTTTCTGAAAACGTGATTTTAATTAGAGGCTAATACTCCGATATTTAATATATAAAAGAATTTTGAATTTAATTCAGATACTTACACGATATCTTTACGATAGTAATCAAGATGAAAATTTTGTTCGTATTATGCAGAACGATTCAACATTGCAGTCTATTTCCTAATGTTCGAGTTTACACGCTGAAAAAAATGAATATAATTTTACATGGAAGTTACATGTATATGACTGGAAATTTTCTGGAAAAGAAAATTTTCAGTCACATTTAGGTAATTTTCCGGTCATGTAATTTCCATGTAAAATTACATACATTTTTTTTCAGTGCATGTGTGTACTCCATACAATTGCAAGTTTTTCTATACATCCTGAAAACCCTCGGTTATAAATCAGAAATAGCCACGTGCTTTAAGTAAAAGTTATTCTTTTCCGGAATATCACACACATATGGGAACCAACAACATATTTCAGCGCAGCTACGTCTGGTAACTGGATGGTCTATCGACAATTTCCTATCTGCATATCGGAGGGGAGGGGAGGGGGGGGGGGACTCTGCACATGTGAAACTCGACCGCTTTTTTCCGCAAGGACTATTTTGGGTATAGTGAAGGCAATCGTCGGCAAAACGATGGAGTCCAACCGAAAATCTGAATGAGAGAGTCCAACCGTAATTGCCTTGTGTCGAGTGCTCACATGTGTTTTCAACCTTGCCAGTAATCTAAGAATCAGGACGTCTCGCTCGTTTGTGCTGACTACTTGAGCGTTAAATCAGAGACAAATAACAGAAATTCGAGAGAGTTCCAGGTGTGACGAAAAAAGCCATTTAATCACTTTTCTGTGTGTGTGTGTGTGTGTGTGTGTGTGTGTGTAAGTGGTCTTAGAATTTATATAAAATTTATATATTAATTAATCTACAAAAGTCTGCTTTGTAAGATACATCAATTAGAATACAAGAGAAATGTTTAATTCCATTAAAAATACATTTTTTTTTCATTCTCATTAATATCTTTCATAATATCATTTAATTAAAAATTCAAATTTGTTTCATGATCTGATGTACTTAAAAAATATTCTCGAAAGTGTTGAAACTATAAAGTATATGTTCGCGTATGGTTTACTATTCCACAGACATGATGCATTGTGATCGCGAGTTCTTCGCCTACATTTCACAGCCTTTGCGATCCGTATACTATTGTGTATATGAATCGCAAAAGGCCATATATATTATAAAAGTCCGCAGTTTTTATTGCGTCACTCTTGAATATGTCGAACACATGTTTGCGAGGAAGAAAGGTCGAAAGTGACCTAGCACTTTACGTCCCAGAATTATTACACGCTCCGTGGCGAAAATGTGCGCGCATGCATTTAGTATTCGATGATGTATGGTAGTCCGATTCGCGTCGTCGAGCACACATTGCACGCATACGGAGTATCGATCTCTTTAAAAAATTCAGTTGATAAAATTTGTTCTATTTTTTAACGTCCACGTATAATAAAAGATCATCGTATAATTATAATTTACTGATATATCTATTCTTAAAATTGTGTAATTGGAAGGTATGGTTCTATTTATTCACAATCACGAGAGAATTATAAAAATCCGTTATGCTTCTCACGTCTATATGTATATATATATTAATATTAGAAATACCAAACGGTCATTATTTACTGTTTTCTACTTTTTTAAATTAACATTACATTTTTTTAATATAAAAGATAGGAATCTAAAAAATTTTTTTACTGTTCAATAATTGTGTCTTTTATATCGATGAAATAATTTTTTGCTCATTTTCTTGACATTCATACTAATTTCTTTATTTGCTCCCTCTAATGAAATTATGAAACATTGAAACTTCTATAGTTCACTTCTAAATAGTTTAATAAATAATCCTCAAATTAAAATTATAATCCAGTTTTAATTAAATAAAGAACGACCTTTCTGCAAACCTGAGATTAATTAATTTCAATAACACAGAGAGTTTAGCTCGTAATTCGTCATATTGAATCAACACTGTCACCTTGTTTTCCATCGCACATATATCTCCCTAGTATTTGCGGACAGGATTCGCGGTACAATACTTTTTGGACACCGCGTGCATGCCGACGCGAATCCAAGCGACGCGAAGCGCGATCGCGTTAGTATTCACGGTGATTTGTCGTTCGTGCGACGGATAGCGTAAACAAAGGGGAATGTCATCGCGCCGCGCGTTGACAATGACGACCATCGTCAATGGGCGTCCCGACGTTTGTACGTGATTGCAAACAACCGCCGCTGCTGGCTCCGGAGGTAAATTTGATGTCTCTCGCGTGCGTGTGCGATGTACCATTGAACGTGCGCGCGGCGCATACGGATGAGACTTCTTCCGATTAATCGTTGCCGCTTAAAGTTATTTCCCGAACATTTCCCCAGGATCTTATTGTTAGGTGTCTTTATAATACTGGCACAGGCAAATTAGGCGAATATTCTGAATGAGCTAGTAAATTAGATTACAATTTTTAATATAATAGCTAAATATTTACGTCAATTATATACTAAGAGGAAATGTATATATAATCATAATTTTAATTATGATCTCTAAGATCGAAAGATTTACGACGTTATCTAAATTTTGTGTAGACGTCAAAGAGAAAGATCCCAAGAAGGGACGAGTCGAGTCAGCGTCTGTTTCATTAATAAAATAAAATATGATATAATATAAAAAAATAATTAATATAGTATATAATAAAAAGACTCATCGAACAAGACAACGCGCGCGAATATATGTATTTTCGAATGATTTGACTTAAAAGCTAAAATATCTGTGCACCAACTGACGTCATCCATCCATTAAAATAATTATAGCATAAAAATAAGTTTAACTATTGATCCTGCAATGTTCAAGTACTGCAAACAAGTTCGAAGCAGCCATCTTCTTTGATTATTTCAACAAGGCGAGGTCACCACGTGTCATTGTATAATACTTGGCTGAAAAAGAGGGTTGAAATTCGCTCTCCCTGTTACTCTCTCGACAAATCCCGCCCTTATGGGGTTGTAATTGAAACAGCACGTGTCTCTCGCGACATGCGGCGAAATAATAGCTACATCGTGAGCTATCAAGGGTAAAGGAAACAAGAGGGAAAGGGAGAAAAATTAGAGATCTCTCGTGGTTGTACGTTTCTGTTGCGCCCTTTTCTGCGGATCGAGTCGATAATAATGACTGTTCGTTTTGGAAATTCCCTTCCTCAAATAGAGTAAAATGCTATTTTTAAGAAGACAATTTGTACATTTTGAGTGTTTATATTTGGAGAGAGTCCTTGTTAGTCTCTCTGTTACGCAGCAAATTGAATTATTAGCAAGACTAAGAAAAATTGAGATACAAGTAAATTGGTCAAAATAATTAACTTAGGAAAACCAAAGAAATATACAAAAGTCATTTAGGTTTGTCTCAATATTGTAAAGTACTCGTATCGTGCAAAGATTTTACGTATAAAAAATTTAAAAAAATCAACAATGTCTTCAAGAGATCGATAATTATAAAATTATTTGATACAAACAAAATTGAAAAAAGTACAGACAAATCGAAAAAAGAGCGGAGGGAAAGCTTTGGTTTTTAAATAGCTTGAAAATAATTTCAATGAAAACATTTAAGAATATATATAGTTCCTAAAATATACAGTTTTAAGTACAACAAAGAGAAAACAGATAGGAGAAAACAGGATATCTACTTTATGCAGAAAATATATAAATACTTCTTCTAGCATTTATATAATGTGTATGTGCTATAAATTTAAAGCGTCGATATTTATAATTGTCTTCATCAGCTGATTCTATTTTCTTTTCATATCACGACCTCGTCTCAAGAGGGGCGATAAACATTACTCCGCGGAGGCCGCTCTGCCGCTTGTTGTTTATCGCAATATCGGCGTACGAGGTTTCGCAACTGATACACGAAATTCAGATCGCAGATAACGAATGCGATGTGGTCTGGCGTCGCGATTCCCATCTCTTCGTCGCAATCGCACGATTCTATCGCACGCGCGGATATCGCGTTACCCGAATTAAACGGCGACCGCGTACGTAGCCGGGTATGTGAACACCATCCGATCCGACCGGCCGCGTCCGTTCATCTATCCATCAAATCCGATCATAATTACACGCGGTATAGCGATACAGTTGAGATCCGGCCGGCCAAAGCGTATCCACTGTCACGCGAGCTGTCGGGCTCGTCCCTCGCGCCTCTCTTGATTTACGAAATTTCGTGTACACACCATGAATTTCCAACTGGCGCGCGTACGCGTGTATCGCGCCAATCGCGTCACGCCCTCGATCAAATGAGCATAATAAAGAGATCTCGACCCGCGCTGTGTAATCTTCCTCCATTATTCCGAATGAAAACGTGGCGAGATGAATGGTTGCATTCAGCGTAAGAACAATTTACCAGAAAAGGTTAATACCTAGTTAGAATTTCAAACAACGAAATTGTCTTCCGTCGAATGCAATGGTTAAACCGAATTTTTACAGTAGCTTCTTTCCAGTGCGAATAATATCAGGGTCACTCCAATGTATTGCGTGAAGAACGAGTAATAATTTTAAGAATTATTAGTCGAATTTTGGCCTTTTTTTTT
>NW_017305397.1:397876-399591 GCF_001594115.1 Trachymyrmex septentrionalis | reverse complement strand
AGAACGAGTAATAATTTTAAGAATTATTAGTCGAATTTTGGCCTTTTTATTTTTTACGATTTAGCAAATTTCATATTTGCAGTTCCGCACTAGAAAGAACGGTTTTGCTAAAATGTTTAAAAATTTAACTAGCTACAGTCTAGAAAATAAATTTTGTTAGACCATTAAAATAAATAGGACGCTCAAGCTCAACTGCTAGAATGTCAAAATTTTTGCAGCGTTACTCATTATATTTTAAGTATTCTGTATAATAACTTTGATACAGTCCCGATTATTTTTAAATGTATATCTACACAGAAAGAATTTTGTCGGAGCATCTAAAAATTTTAACTAGATACATACTAGAAAATAGCTTTATTGGATTAAAATTGGACTAAATAATTATGTAGGACTCTCTCAAACGAATTGTTAAAATATAAAAATTTTTAGTGTTACATCATGCTTGAGCTCTTTCTACATAAATATATTGATATGGATAAAGTTACTTTCAAATCTGTATTTATATATATATATATAGTTTTAGATATTTCAGCAAATCGTTCTTTTCGTCGTAGTTAAATTTTTAAATACTTCAGCAAAATCATTCTCTTCCCACGTACAATGCACATTAATTACTTAAGTGGCACTTGTGATAATTAGCGTAGAGCGGGATACTTTCGAGATATTGCCTCGTGTGCGCTGAGGAGTGCCGGCACTCCTTCGATTTCCACGCGAGTTCTCGCGAGAATCGCAAAGAAGGGGGTCAACGCAGGCAAAGAGGGGTTGGGCAGGACGGATTAGATACCCGGGAGAGGACATATGGCGGTGCTTTAATAATTGAAGCCGACACTGGCGCAGATGCGGCCACCATTCGCCGACGCTGCTATCGCGCGTGCGACGCGCGCGACGGTCCGCCTATCAAATATTTAGAGATTATAAACTACACGCGCCGCACGATGTGCACACGCTGCGTATGCACTGCCCGCTTTCGTCCTTTCTGCGTTTTTCTAACGCGCATATGCGCGTCGCTCCTGCCGGTCGCCGATCGGAAATGCCCGCGACAATAATACCGATACGAGCGACACGCCGACGATACGTTCTCGTTCCGCAATGACTCGGGGAAGTAACTATCGAGCTGTTGGAGTTTAAAATATATGATAGGCTCGTAAGCTCGTTCTCGTTCAGAAAATATTAGGAAAGAGCCCGGCACAAAAATTCAGTGCAGAGAAATAGAGAGGAAAAAAAGGAAGAGTATAAGTTTGGAAAAAAAATATTTTTAGCTCAGAATTTTTCATCGAAGACAAGCCGATTTTGCAGACCTGTCGTATACGATTGAATTGCGGCCTGTGAAACTTCTGTGTATATCCCAGAAATTAATAAACTTGACTAAACATAAATCTGTCACTATGTATATATGTGAACGTGCGGTTAAAATACATAATTCTCAGCGAATTACAGAGAGAGACGCAACACGAGACACTGTCTTCGAGAAATTCGTTAGAATGCCAATGTTACAAGAGCCACTAAGAGATTACGGTTGTTTCTCCGGGTCTGCGGGTAAAGCGACAAAATTTATTAAGATAACGTGCGGGCAGATGAGAGCAGCGAGCAGGTGTATCTTGGCCATAGCAACCAGTTACCAGACGAATCGCGACACATTGAAGACGCGAAACACAGTGGAATGGCATTGCGAGATCAGACGAATTCGTCATCGCGCGATAATTTCGCTCGACTAG
>NW_017305397.1:382659-397776 GCF_001594115.1 Trachymyrmex septentrionalis | reverse complement strand
CATATATATATATATTAATACACAATATGCTATTAGATTTGCATTAATCATCGCGGCAACCTTCACGAATTCGTCATCGCGTAATTTCGCCCGACTAGACAAATAAGTAAAAAATATATGCATCTGTATATATATTAATACACAATATGCTATTAGATTTGCATTAATCATCGCGGCAACCTTCACACACATTTATTATCGTATAATTGTATTATAGACACAAAATATACAGCGATATAAATTGAGGCGACAACTATTATCTCGATCGACGGCATATTAGGATAATCATTTAAACAGAGACGTTTACAAGAAGATGTAATAACACACTTTCAATTTTCAAATAATTTGCTTGAACGCGTCAGTTAATGGAAAATAATAAATCTGATCGCCGCTCGGGAGAGGCTTCATAATGAATAGGCGAATCGAAGTCGTTTTATCTCTTTGTTTATCTCATCGCAAGAAGGCAAACGAAAGAACGGGAAGGAACGAAATCTGACTGGTGCTGCTTGTCAGGTGGCGCGGGATTAGTCGAGGACCTGCCATCTGGTTACCCTCGAAATCCCGTCGGATTAGCATGCCGTATCCTTCACGTGCCAGAGGCACTCACAAGAGGGTCGTCCTGACCGTCGGTCGATTGCAGGACGACGCCAGGATCGCGACGAGAATGGCGCAGAGGATGGCGGCGGACGGAGGGATAATAGAATTTGAGTGCCCCCAGCGGGCGGTCACTTCGGACTCAGACAGCCACGGAATGTCAACGCGATAGAACTTATTGTGGCACCAGTGTATATCTGGCCGAAGTCGCCAGTGTAGAAAGGTATCTCAGACAAGAATTTTCCTATTCTTTCCTCCCCAAAATAAGTCATACCACGGGATGATTTTTCAGGAGTCGCAAGAATTTTCGCATTTTAAACATCTGTGTCAATGAAAATGTTTTATATATATATATATATATAGTTTTAATGACAGTTTATTATGTATGCCGCGTACTGCGAGATTTTGTATTCCTTGTGAAAGCTAATATGTAAATGCGGATTCGTATAAATCGAATTGATGTGCATTGATATAAATATAAATAAATACAGGTTATTTACAAAACGTCATATTATACATTGTAATATTTTTATTTGTATATATTTTACTCTTTCTCAGATTACAGACAAACGTAATTTGATTTCACTTGTAATCGATAATTATTTGTCGTTCTTCTATTGCTTCTTTATCTTTGTTTCAATTTCCTGCACGAGAAAAACAGATTGAAATATACTATTAGAGTAAATCTTTTATCATCATGGAAAAAACGGTTTTGCGAAAGGATCCGAAAATTCAGCTGGATACAGATTTGAAAATAATTTTGCTCGAGCACCAAAATAATCATGTAAGAAACTCAAGCATGATGAGCAATATGCTGCAAAAAATTTCAACATTCTGACACTCTCGAGCTTCCTACATTATTTTAACCGTCCAGTAGACGTAGTTATTTTTAGATCTGCATCTAATTAAATTTTTAGGTGGATTCGATTTAGCAAACTGTCCTTTTCGTATGATAAAGAATTTTCCTAATAGAACATTGAAATCTGTTCTCGGGAAAGTATTTCGAAAAAAAAGTCCTTCATCCTACATCTTGAGTTCTTTATTAATATGGGTAAGCATTCGGAGCACTGAAGCGCTGAACAATAGAAGGAGATGGAACTTTGCGTGCTTGAGGCATGTGCAAATGGTCCACGCGAGGCGAGGGCGGCTTCGAGAACCCTCGGGAATTTCCTTGGCCCTTTTAGGGGAACATCTGGCCGACACGCATCGGGGCTACGTGCGGCGGCTTGTTTCCCCGATGGTTTCGACGCACCCCTATCGGTGCATATGTTTCATAGATATCGCGCGCGCGCGCCCGGTGTATAACCTACGCGTCACGTCGCAGGGATTCCCTCGCGAGCCAGAGACCGAGCCTACGCATTATTGCACCAACTGTCATTCGCAATCCGCCGAGAAAAGCCAGCCGCTTCGCCTAATCGCGCCCGTGAAATCGGATCTTATTAAGCCGGCCTAATCTTTTATTGATGGTCGACATGCAATTACGCTGTACAAACGCGAACGCGCCTATGATCGCACCTCTCGATGCTTTTCTTGCGAAACAACATTTCACAGGATATTCTATGAACGTAATATTGCCTAGAAAAATTAAAGGAGCAAATCATCTGGAAATTTGCACGATAAAAAATTATTAAAGAAAGCAGAAGCATTATTAGAGGCTGGCAAATGCGCTGAAGCAGATAAAAAACTGTTTTCTTTTCCACAGATAATATTCTAAATTGAAATAGATATGATAAAACTTGCGCGCAGTTTTATTTTAAATATGTGTAAATTTTATGTTTTATTATAATTCGAAATTAAACCGATGAGAAATGTAACTTACATATATGTATCAATTAAGAGGAATAATCTTATAATTTTTGAAAGCGTACCTTAGTGCTTAATAATATTAATATGCAAATTTTTGCAAATACAATTTTTTAGTTTTGTAAACTGTGCATCTGTTGATTTACGTGCCGATTGATTTCAAATTAGATTGACCGTCAATTTTAATAAGCATACCAAATTAAATCATTCTCATTTTATTATTTAACAATAATGATACTTTAATAATAGTGCATTATATTTTATGACAGAATATTAGCTGCAGTTCTACAGTTGTATTGAAAGTTGAAGATTTAAAAGCCGTATTAAATAACACCTCGAAATTCCTTCCGATAAAATTGACAATTCGATCGTCGTAAAAATTCACCAAAAGACCTTGGAGACTCTCCGGAAGTAGCGGAAGGGCAGATTCCATATAAATAACCTGTACAGGGCTATCCCAAAAGGCAGCCGAGTGAGATGATAGCCGAGTAGGCAAATGCAGGAAGCGCGTGTCGCGCTCGCGCCACGATTACTTTCGCGGGGTGAACGCACGCGTGCGCGTATGCACGTACGCACGCACGCACGCACGCGCGCATCGTTACGTTACCGCCACCGTAAATATAGAACGACACCCCGCTGCGGCTGCCGGCTACGCCATAAGGTACCGCGACGTGACTCTATATGGGGCCGGGCCGGGGCTGGACTTCCGCGCCACACGATGACGCGCTAACGACCCTCTGTCACGCCGAGTCGATTGGTCGATTGGCTCGTAGGTAGGTCATGTACGACCCCCATCATCGAAAAACTGCCATGGTCAATTAGTACCGGTATCATTATTCACGTTCGATTACTAATTACCGAGGATGTCATCGAAGAAATAAATATTACGTACTATAAATCAGACAGAAAAGAGCTTTTATCCCGAAAACTCGTGATTACGTAATATATGTTGCAATATAAAATTTTTTAAATACGATAAACATATACTGGAACGTAAATATATTATGAGATTTTTGAGAACTCATATCGTGTTACAGCAAATAGATTCTATTTTCTATAAATTTTTCGCTACAGTTTCAACGGAATAATATCGAGGTATATTCACAAAGCAGCAGTGAATCAATGAACTGACAAGATAAGCGCGAATGCGTAAGAGATAACGCGTTAAATATTAGCGGATGTGTCACATGTGCTGTCTTGGTTTGTGTTAAATCTGGAAAATCGATAAGCCAAGGCTTTTCATACGTGACACGCTCCAATTGTCCTGTATGTTCTGTCCGAGCATTTGTCAGGGAACAATTATCTGCGTATCTATACAGGTTCTGGTTTCCGTGGGTAACTTTCTCAATTAGGAAGTTCTCGCCTCTAAGTGAAAACGACCTAAAGTAGAATTTTATGCAGCGTATGTCGTTATATTCTGAAATGCATTCCTTTTAAAATAAATGTAAATATTTAAACGTCAGTATTTTTCATACGCATATACACAAACAAATATTTATATGTTTCCCTCTCTCCTGTTTTCTCTTAAGTATAAAAAATGTAAATAGTTAAAAAACAACATTTAATTCTATGATAATAATCAATGATAAGCTTTCAATTTTAAAATTTTAATTTTAATAAAACAATTTCATTAAATAAATTTCTATCAATTAGCAGACTGCAATAATTAGAATATTAAAGCAGAATATGATGGATTCTGAATTATTGAACTAATTTTTAAAATTTTCAAATCTTTGCTTGAGATTTTCTCGAGAAACGTGCCTTAATATGTTTGACGAGGCCTGAGAAAAAATGGGATAGAGTCAAGCCGTGAAGTATCGAGTGCACACACAATTCTAAAAACGACGAGCGAGTAAGCGCAGCACACTCCTTGTACGTCCGTTAACAGTGATTTCTTTCATTTCGTCGCGCCACTCACGTCATCTGGGAAAGGAAAAACCCCTTAAAACAAACTCTGTATTCTCGAATACAAGTATTTTTTTCCTCTTACAGAAAGAAGGCACAACAAAAGGGAGGAAGCGAAGTCGACAATTTTTTCCTGTAGTCTTCACATACGGTTGAAATAAATAAACGTTAATAGATAAGCGGACAGTTAATAGATAAGCGAACTTCGAGTAACTTGTGGAACATTTCTTTTTGCACAACTACCTAAATAATACAAAGTTCAATATCGGAACACATGAATGCCTTTTAAACATTTTTTCTCGGCAGAGAACCAAAAGAAACAGAAGCTGTTAAAGAAATAGTACTTGTAATTGTAAACTTTTTTACAATTATAAATAACTTTACAAATATAATACTTTTACAGTATAATAAAAACAATTAGAAACAATTTTACAATATTTCTTTTAGAATTCCTGCAATATTCTCAGTGTATAACAATAAGAGAGAAGATTTATATAAAATAATAATCTTACATAAAATAATATATTGTTGTTGAACATTTGCCGCGGAAGGCCAAAACATCCTCCTCGAGCGAATCGCGATAATGACGAAACGCAAACAATCACGATGATAACATTCCTCCGCAAAGATCGGACTAGATCGTTTTCGATCTGAGGACTGATTAAGCGATACCGCACGTTAAGGGTACAGTGATGAGAAAGATCGTTATCCGGCTCGCGTGCGTGCACTCGTGCGCGAGTACGCGAGCACCGATCTTGATAGGTGTACGGTTGTATGACGGTTATCGCATAATGCGTATCGGATGCATTTACCCGTCACGCGCCTCACGACATACGCGATGTAAGCATTTATCGCGCGCGCGCTCGCATAAAAAAAAGAATCTCGCGCGATAAGAGCGAGACCAACGCTGATTCTGCGGAAATCGATCTCGCGCAATTCTTCGCTTTTCGGTGAAAAACGCATATCTGACGAGCATTCGTGTCACTCGGTGCGGCGTATTTTTAGTGCCAGCGTTTTCCTCCCATCATTCGAATATTATTGATCATTAATATGGAAATGTTTTACGTGGCGAGCGTGATTTATTCTGCAAGAATAAATTCAAATCCGCCATATAAATATTCATCCCTTCATATCAAATATTACGTTATTTTTATTTATGTGTTTTATCAAATATTTTATATATTGAAATTTTTTACCGATACGCACGTGTATATTGAATAAAGTATTTGTTTATTGCAGTAAACCGGACTAACTTCCGCGTAATAGAAAACAAGTTAAAACGCAATATGGACTGATAAAAATATTACAGTCTCTCTCTCTCCCCCCTATGGAGTACCCATATCATGTTCGACGCACCAAAAGTGACGTGTCGCGAGGAAAGATAAAAGCCACCGCCCGTCGCGCGTTGAACTGTTAACGTAAATTACATGACACTCCCCGAGTTAGTGTCACACGCCTTTAACATAACCATCTTCACCGTTTCTTCCTATCCCGCCCCCGTATCCTCCCCCGCAATCACCAGCTGTCGTTTGACTTCCGTCCCCGAGTGAAGTGTTACTATTATTACAAGGATGATCGCGGTGCCGAGATTGAGGGAGGAAAAAAGCTATTGCTGTTGTCTTCTATACAGTGGTATCTTTAAGGATGATAATTATATCACACGATAATTTCAATCGTGATTAAATAGGTAACATATTCAAGATCTTCAAATATATTCAAGTCATGCACATCATTCGTAATCATCCGTTTCAGATTCAATCTTCAGTTCATAAAAATGATTGGGAAAAGTAAAATAATAAAAATTAGTTAACGCGAAATTAATTAATAATTAGTAAAATACAAAACGATCTTCCAATTAAATATCGGATATGTAACTTTTAATTTTAATCTTTAGTTCAATACATAAAATTCCTTAATTTTTTTTTTTTCTGAGAGTTACAAATTCTTTTTGTTGCAACCTTTGCACTTTACGAGCGAAAGGAAATGAGAGATCGACCGCGTGTCCGCGCTGAGGTTGCTTTTTGAATCGCGATGCGAATTGAAAGGCGACCGAGTGCAGCACGGGCGTGTCTGTTTCGCGAGTTGACTCGTGTAATTGCGCGCGAAATTGCCGGCCAAAATAACAGTCATTAATGGTCTTTTTTTCTCGCGCGCGTGACCGATATTCGTCGCGATAGAAAACCTTTTACAACGCGCTGTAAATACATCGCGAAGAAATAAAATATATATTTGACAATTAAACTCGGTTTGTTTGTTATGGAAAATATGATTGCGAGATTATCAGTGAATTCGCAAAAATGATCCGATCAGTAAATTAACCAATTCCCCGATAAAAAACAATATATCATATGTATGTATAAAGAAAATTATCTCATTGACCTATCTTTGATGTATCTTTGTTCAAAATACCAAATCTACATAGTAAAGCTTTATTTTTTTAAATAAATTTAAATTTTAGAGTAAATTCCGTGATACACACTCGACATTCAGTAATAATATAACGCTCTAGGATACATACACACATATAATATATATGATATTAGCAAAAATATTTGTAAGTGTAGTCTTTATCGCTATCAGATCACCTATCCTTATTTTAAAATATACACCTTAATCACTGATAAGTAACTGAAAAGTAAGTCAATAACGATGAATTCCTGATAATCACTTTAACCAACAGGTGACAGCAAGCATTTTATCTCGATTAACATACTTTATCGAAAAAAATCTCCATTGAAATACTCAAATCCTGAGAATATCGCTTACTAGATTACGCTTCTTATATAGAAGCTCGAAAACAGCTGTTTTTTAAATTTCTCAAGGGAAAATTTAATCGCGTTTCCCTTTCTGCATTCAATTGATTGACTTAAATAAAGTAATTGAACGGCTATGTTAAATTTATATTTATAACTCTATCGGAAACAATTATAATAATTTTCGTGTTCAGGCTTTAATGTTCACAAAATTCAAAAAAATGAAATACCATGCATCCTGTTAAAGTAGAAACTTTTTTAATGAGATTTTTGAATGGCCAACAACTAAGTTAAAAAAACAACTAAAAGAAATATTTTAATAGTCAGTATTTTAACAACAGCGATCTTGAAAATGTTTGGTGTAAATTATCTATTATTTAACACAATTTAAGATCAATAAAATATCTGTAATAACGTATTACAAAATTTTTTATATTTTTGAATATAGAAAGGGTATGCATGTAAATTTGAAATATATATTGTAAATTTTTCATTTAATAGACAAGTGACATTTGAGGAATCAGGAATGTTTCAAAAATATTATTGAATAACATGTTTAAATTTAAAAAAAAATTAATTTTGTAAGTTTTTTCACTGGAACTAAAGTGAAACAATTTTTTTAATAATGAAAAATTTGATAAACATGACTCTCTTTCATGATTTTCTTTCTGCTTATCGATTTATTTTTATTGGATTTATTTTTTCGTAAAATATTTACAAAGCTTGAAATACATAATCAAGATTATACAAAAATTTCCTACGTATTTTAAAATTCGTGTTTGAAAGTATCTGCGTAACCTAATACTTCCGACCAAGGCGGAGTAAAAAAAGGAATGTGGTGAAGCTTATCACCAGAAGCCGCGCACAAGTATCGTTTCGAGAGTGCAGGTGCATTCCTTTATTTCTTGATTTCTATATCGAAAAACCGTCAGTTAGTGTGTCAGTTAGTGTGTTACTACTCAATAGGAGATAGAAATCTCTTCGATCAGTAGATTCCAGAAACGGAAAGTGCGTAATTTAAACCACCAGAAACTTCCTAGTGCCAAGAAAAGATCAACACAATGAAGGAACAATGTCATAATGCCGAGCAGTTCGTAGAACAAGAGAATAAATCAACATACTTGAGAAAGAATGTTAAGTCAGTGATTATCTATAAATTCTAAATTAAAGATATAATCATATTTTTTCATCTGTCAGATTCTTCTAAGTTGTAACTATGTTTCTTTCAAATTTTCCGCAAATGTTGAATATTGCTATACTTAGGATAATAAATAGATAAGATGACAGTGTGTTTCTCCTAAACAATTTCTGTATACAAACATGAATTTAATTAAAAAAGAAGCCGTGTTCTATCAAGAGAAAGCATGTTAAGGATATTGAAACATGTCAAGATTATGAAGATCATCGATAAGTGATAATACTAAAAATGATTAAAATGCTAACATTTTATATATAATATATACAATAAAATCTTAAAAATCCTTATTTTTTAATAAATTATATGATTGATATAAATCACAGATATAATGCATTCATACTTATATTTTATATACGCTTTATGTATCTAAAAAATTATGTCGCGTAATATTTCCCTGCCAAGCCTCATATACACATGTATTGTTGAGTAATTAAATTTAATTAATAAGAGAAAAATAACGAAAGAGCGATTTGTTCACTTCGTTAACTGTACATTTAGTCCGAGAAGAACTCCCAGCTGTCAATTAAGCGTATTATAGCTAATCGGATAAAAAAATCAATTACAAGCGCTGTAAGAAAATAATCACGCGATTAAATAAAAGTTCCGGATGGCCTTGATCGGCCTTACGCTTATTAATACGTGGCCAATTTCTGGTTTGACAAGTCTGACTACTGTCGAAACGAAATACATTGCAACCACGAAAATGCAGCCCGCAAAATGTAAATTTTTGTGACAGAATTGCTAAAAGAACGAAATTAGGAGATCACGACTTCTTTTTTCTTCGTCGACTTCGTCGATAAAAATTGTAAATTGCAATTTAAATGAGCTAAAGAAAAATGGAAGCTTAATAATTTCGTTTCATGCACAAATTAAATAAAGCAGGGTGACAGTAATTCCGTTCTTTACAACACAAAACGCACTAATCCTAGTGGATTGGCCATATGGATTTGTGGAGTCTCGAATGGAGAACATACAGCTGTGTCTGCAAATGGTGTGTGCCAAACGACGACACGTGGTGACGTATCAAATAGACGTGTACCAAAATATTTTCAGACTCGTAAAATCGGTGAAATAATGGAAAGACTGACTTCTCAGATCGTTGCTTGGCTTATAGAATCCTGAATGGGCATAGGTATATTAATCGCATGTGTTGTACAACAAGGTTCCATATTTCGAAAAGCTGGAAGAAAGATGTGTACATATGTTGACAATATGCAATTCAGTTGAATGAGTGAAAAGGATGTCTCTGACGTTCACATGGGCGATATAATTATTTTAACTTGTAAACATCTAACAATTAAAAAACGATTTAAAAAATATTAGAAAACATAATATACGTATATTAATTGTTTGTTATTCTTTTTGATAAGAAAAATATATCCAAAGGTACAATAAAAATTTATTTTCATACTATGTTTTTATATTATGCCTTTTTATTGTATTTTTCTCTTACTTCTTGCTATAGTCTTTTCTTATTATATCTCGATAAGTTTTACATAAAGTATTAAATTCTTAATACTCATTCACCGATACTATTAATTTATTACTTTATGCATAGCCTATTTTTACAACAAATATCGCTTTTACCGCAATTATTTCGTCATGGAAATAAAAATTCGTCGTCGGAAGTAAAAAAACGTCGCGTTCGCACGGAATTCATAAGTGTTTACGATTCGACGGGACGGTGATGTGCTCGGTGAATATTATAGCGGACACGGTTGCTTCGCCAACCCGCCCCCGAGAAGAGAAGTGCCCCTAATATCCGCCCGTGCGCAATACGCCCGCGGGTGTTTCCCATGGTTTTGGCACAGTGAAAGCATTCTTTCAAGAGGACAGGAGTTGCACCAGGTCTGCTTGTGGCCGGCAAACGGAAGAGTCACCATGATTAGCGGAGGACACGACGAAAGGAAGCGCAAGGACCGAGGATGGTTAAAAGCGAGAGGGCGGTAAAAGGAACAAAGCAACAAAAAAAAAAAAGAAAAAAATTCGGAGGTCGAATCTCCCGGAGATCAACGCTGGTAAACGGCCTCCGCCTCAAAACCTGGAGAAAGACTCCTGCGGTGGTCAGTGAGTTCCATAAACTCGCGATTCTCGGCCGCCCGCGGCATCTCCGCACGCAGACATGCAAACGCACACTCGCACCACTTTGCTAGCACTGGTGGGTGGGCAGAGCGGCTATAAGGCATGACGAAAGAGAGACGAATGTAGAGAGCCGTAGAGAGGAGAACCGTAGGGTTCTCAGCGGAGACGGAGAACGAGCGAGGGGACAGGCGCAAGGAGAAAGAGAAAGAACGAGCTAGTGGTACAGAGAAACTGTGAGCTAAACTCTCAGCCTGCTGGCGCCGCTCTGTCGGCCCCCGCTGATTCCCGCCGCCAACAATGCGTGCACTTCTCCTCCTCCTCCTCCTCTTCTTCCTCTTCCTCTTCCCCGTAGCCATCGGCACCACCGACGCCAACGCGCTGTGTCGCCTAACATCTCTCGTGGTGGTTACCAATACCAGTGGACAGCGACATCAGCATGATCAGCGGCGCCAATATTAGATACTAACGGTCGCGTTGAGAATCATTGAGTGATCAAGAATCAATAGGAATCATTTGGAATCGTTAAAACCATTATGTCTTAACATCGTTAGGAATCAAGTATAACAGACAGATCGTACTCTATCAGCCATTCACAATCCATCCAAGTAAACTAGTAGGCAGATACCAATATACTCTTACTGTTATTGTCATAAAACCGCGCCTAGCATCAAAGTGGAGTAACACATATACTACTACCATCACTGACTCGCCAACGCCAACGCCAACGCCGAACGCCAACGCCGTGCCCGTTCTCTCTGTCACGAGATCTTTTCCGGCGTGATCTCCCACCCATCGCTATATTCTCGTATGCCACGTTTCGAGTCGACAAAGCTCACGGGTGAGAGGGAGACTGTGTATTCGCGGCGACGTCAGTCGTTGCTGATAGTGGTGGTAATACAGGCGGTAGTAGTTCAGTAGTACTACTAGTATTGCTGGTGCTGATAGCGATTATGTAGTGGTGGTGGTAATTTGCCGGAGTGGTGGTGGTAGCGCGACGACGTTACTAGTGGCGGTGGTGGTGGTGGCGGCGGCGGTGGTGGTGGTGGTGGAATGGAGCACGAACCAGTCGAGCCTCCCTCGCACACGTAAGAGCATGAAACGGAGTCGAGAGTACACGAGGCGAATCAGTTCACTGTCGACTGCGTTCGGAACAGGACGTGTGTCGACTCACGACGTTGAGTTGTTTGTTGCTTAAACACAGACTCGCGGAAACTTCTTTGAACATCGCATTCGTTCAAACGGAATTTTGGGATTACCAGGATCCAATCCAGTTTTGTTTATTATACACGTGTCGAGATTTGTGGATCTGTACTACGAGGGAAAAGGAAAAAGTGTATTTTGTGCGTGAGGGTGCGTGAATCGAGGAAGGAACCGGTGAAGTGCCGGTGGTCCGTAAGAAGAAAATGACCGATCACGTGGTGGAAAGTACGTTCGAGCTTTCGGCATTCATGAAAGGTGAATTTAGTTTGTAGCGCGCGTTTCGCAGACTTCGAATTGAGGGATGACACGAAAGGGATGACTGAAGCGAATGCGATCACTTTAGATCGCTAAGTATTTCAACTTCAGTTCAATCTAACTTCTCCCACATCTTTAACGTGCTGAAGTTAATATAGACGCAGTTGACGTAACTTACCGAAGTAAAGAATGGAAAATTTGATAATTTAAATAAGTTAATTATTTATCTAAATGTGTAGTAAGTTTTAAAGCTATTTATTCTACATCTGAAGTACATTAACCTACTTCACTCTGAGACAATTCTAATTTTCTCATTTAGTTGTTCTAGATTTCATGCTTTAAAAGCCTTCGCTTTCATACATTCTCGTGTCATCGCTCGAAATATTTTGAGCGCTTCCAATTAGAAAATAAGGCTCCAAATTTCAGAACATCATAATCCCCGCACAATTTGAGTCAGTTTACATTTCTAACCAGCGTGCTCCAGATTGGTTTCGTCGATCAGCCTTAAATCGGTACGTGCCGATTTGACATCTCGATACGCGGTAAAATCTGCTAAAGCAGTATTCTGCCGGAAATAACATCAAAGAAAACTTTAAACGTAAATTATCACGTCAATTGTCCAAATGCGGGCCGATCGATATACTCCCTTTGGTGAGGACCGACAATTGTCGTTATGAACAACGCGAAATGGAGAGATCGTGATTGGATAAATCAGGAACGAAAAGGGAATTACAGGCGATGATCAGAATGGACTTTTATACCCGTATAAAGATTAGATATTCGCTTGTAAATGAACATACATAGAATGGAATGGGAAGTACACAAACGGGAAAATTGCTCTTATTAGTTACGCTCGTTGCACTCTCACGTTTACATTCTATTGCTCCAGAAGCGGGGCAGAACAAATGCGACACTTGAATACTAAATACCTTTGACATTCATCAGAGACATCTTCAACGTTCTGACTCCACACGACTTGAATTCAAACAGACCTAAATCAGAATATAGTTTAATAACGATTCTAATAAAAAAAACTGTTACAAATTCGATGGAAGTCACACATAGCACACGTTTTCATGGTATGATTGTTAAATTGAAATAATTTACGTCAGACGATAATGATATGAAAGTATTTGCTTTTTATTGTCAAAAGTGTCGACTTTGACAAGTGTTGAAGTTCACCGAGGTGTGGACTTACAACTAGAACTAGACTGCTTACGTATAGATGTTGGTGATATCAGATGCCGAATGATAGTCTGGACATTTTTACTAGGCTACGTGGCCGAAGGTATAGCGAGATCTCGATCGAGAGAGAGAGAGAGGGAGAGAGAGAGAGAGAGAGAGAGAGAGAGAAAATAGAAACGCGAGAGTGCGAGGCAGAAGGTTGCGGCGGCGACGGCGACTGTGGCTGCGACGGCGCCAGCGTGGGTCGCCACATATACGCACTGCCGCAGAGATACGATCCCGGGTAACAGACGACCCCCTTTGACCGAGCTTGAAATCGGTGCTGAGCATCTACGCGTAAACAACGATCCTCGCAGCAACGAAATCAGCGCGATGTACTGATTTAACTTAACGCCGGCGGAAGACCGATACCTGATGATTTGATAAAAACGACATAAAACGTCGCATAAAAGCGAAGTTCAGGAGTTTGTTAATCAAATAGTCAGAAATAATTATATATCAAGTTCTGATCAATGAGATGTCTATCTATGACGTTTGATGTCAAACGTCATTATATAGTATCTCGGGAAACGATAAGAAGTATGAAGTCGGTGAAACACCAAGTCGTCGGTGATAACGGTTGGAAGTAAAAACAAAATCCTATATATCCATGAAAAGTTTATCTCTTTAATATCAGAATACGATAATTCGCGTAACAGTTTATATGTAATACTCGAAGGATTTATATTTGATCGTAAAATTTCATTGTCTAATTTTTTAATTTTTTTTTAATTTATTGATAATTGTCGCGTTGCATTATTATATCGAATATTCATGATAAACAATATATTATTTATTATTCCTGCGACATAATATAATATATAGAAATATTATATACAAATTACTAACAATATTATTCGGATTTTTCAGAAGGAGGTTAAAAGCAGGGTAAAGAATTATTATTGTTTCGTGTATTGTTTCTTGTTTTTGCTATTTAACGGACGGATTTTCGATAGAAGAAAGAATGTTCGATCATGCCCTACTTTCCTGAGGTCGAAAAAACATATCAAAAAATCGTGCCGATAAACTATTATACTATCGATCAATGCAATTAATCGCACATATGTTAATGTCAATGCTCGCTTAATTGTCATGTACTCGAATTCAATATTCATCAGCAGTGTTAAATACATATCAATAATGTCACACTTGTGTTCCGTGGGCAATAATTATGTGAGTCGTAAAAAAGTATAAATGAAAGACTACATTGCACGCGTGCCGTACAATGTTTTCTCGCGCAAATCTGTACCCTTGTTGGCATCATCAACGAGATGTAAAGTTAATTGAAATAACTGAAGTGCTGTTAGCATAATGTCTTCGTTGAATAACACGCGATATGTTCGGTCATCGATAAAATCAGTAGTCAACATTTTCCAATGATTTCAGTATACCTGAATGATTAATACAATAATTAATAAGTGATCGGGGTAGAAATGATAAATATATGCCGAGACATTTGCGGAATAAATATATCTAGTTAAACAAACACTCCGGAGGATATTTTATTATTCCGTTTAATTTATTCATATTTTGTTTATTTGAGTTTCATTCATTTTAGTTAGAGCTTCTGTCTCGTTAATTCACATTATTTTATATTAATCTCTCATTTCCGATACTTTAATAATAATTATCAAAATCTGTTATATAGTAGTGGCTTACACTGATTGAGACATCACCGATCGTTTACAACCAACATTTATTACAGACAGTAGCTCCATAAATACCATATTTATTATTTATGATCTCCGAATAATCATCAATCTTATCACCGAGAAGTATCACGGTTTCATTCCGCTATCATAATCGGTCGACACGAAAGCGTGCAGAAAACGAACGTTTTAATTAGATCGTGTCCACCTTTCCTGCGATAACTATAATCGAGATAATACCTATCGCCTGTTGCTACTTAAGTTCTACGCGCTCATTTACATATCTCATCTCCTTCTCTCGGTCGACTACTTTTACTCTTAAACCTGCCGCCGGCAGAAAGTGTCTACGTTGCGCCTGATTTCGACTGCAGCGAGCCGCAGCGAAGAAATGATTTCTGCAAGTTTTACAGGATTAAGAGACAGAAAGAGAGAGAGAGAGAGAGAGAGAAAGGTG
>NW_017305397.1:377431-382559 GCF_001594115.1 Trachymyrmex septentrionalis | reverse complement strand
GAGAGAGAGAGAGAGAGAGAGAGAGAGAGAGAGAGAGAGAAAGGTGTGCGCACTTTCATACACTTCATTCTTATTTCCGCAATGTCATTTTTAATAGGTTTGTCTTTCGCGAGGTTAAACCACGAATGACTTTGCCCGAAAGTAGATATGTTTATGCATTAATAGAAGAAACACAGGAAATTACTAGTGCTATCGCATGTGCATATATAATTATAGGTCGACACCCGAGACAAGCGACATGGAAATTTCAGCAATACAGGATGTTTGCGAGACACTCGGCATTTTACTTTTAGATACCTGAAAAGTTTCCATGTGATCTCTTTACTTTCGACAAAAATTTGATTAAACGATACTTTTTTTCGCCGCTTCACGCTTCTCAATTCTGCAGATATTTTAAGGGCTAACACGATGAGCGTAAAAAAAATTCTATTAAAAGTAAACACGTCATACTAATATTATCACAGTTAAATAGCATTGTGTCTATATATATTGGTCAACACCGTTTCGACACTTTATAGACGCTCTGGGCGACGGCACAATACTCAATACAAATTTCGCTTGGGGTTTATTGCGCCGGCTTTGACCTCGCCTCGAGAGTGTAATCGATACCCTATTGAGTCCCGTCACAAATACAAAGGATGTCACGAGGCGAAGGAACTCCTCTCTCCCATCACCACCCATTTATGCATTACGATCCTGCACCTGCTGCCTGCTACTTGCGATGGTATCAACTTCTAATGGCATTCTCCGTGAAAAAAAGGAAAAGTTTTTTAACCTTTGTCCTTTTAGGAAAATAAGATGGTATCTAAAGAGTCCTCAATTTCTGTATAAATTTATATAACGTGCAATTATAAATCATCGATCTGTTAAGCAAAATTTAACTTGAAAATGGTAGAAAAAACATGGGAAATTATTTTCCAAGAAATTTGTCTTGAAAAAATGACGTAAATACGCGTAATAATTTTTTCAAAATCACCGAACGTATATACTTATAATCGATGAAAGTGCATCGCGATGCACGCGATAGCAAGCCACTTGTTCTCGAGAGTACGATTGACGTGATTAAAATAAACGGTCATCAGATATGGTGGTCCGTGTTAGAAATAATCGCTAACGCGCTAAAATTCGTTAACGCGAATTCCTCACTGCAGATAAAAAAAAAAGACAATCTAATATGTTAAGTGAGATGCTGTGATCGAAAAAGAATGAACGTTTTCGAAATATTTTCGCACATGCAGAGCTTATACGAATCGTTATATATTGACATGAAATTTATGTAATATCATGACACGTGCGTGCACTCAGAAGTAAATTATAATTTGTGATTTTATGTTGGTTTAAGCGCACATGAGTAAATACGAGCGATTCGTGCGGGTTCGCGACACGTGGGTCATTTACACGTGTTTATTACGCGGATTGATATGCGCCGTAGCACACACGTGAAACGAGAAAGACAAACATTCAATAGTTCAATTCATTAAAAATCTTATATTTTCCAAAAATATCGAATATGAATATGTATTTTAATGATGGACACGTGACAGAAAAATAACGTCAAAGAAAAATACGATGATTTCAAGATGATGTACAATTTAGAGAATTTGCGAATTGAGTTGATTAAACTTAAATTAAATTTCATTTTTTTGTGAAAACTAAACGTTAATTTGTTTAATTAAATTCATAATAATAACTAAACTCAATCAACGGGCGAAGTAAGAGATGTGGTAAAACCACATTTTTTAAATTTTCATAAAATTATATGTTATATTAACTGCGATGAAACATCACGCCGAAAAATTAGACTATAAACTAATAAATTACAAGTTACAAGTTTCGGCTACCGGTTTGAGCCCTCTTCAGACATTAGTACAATGAAAAATAACAGAATAAAATCAATTGTCGCAAGTATTCGCATATTCAGAATAATCACAGTTCGGGTGAGTCTTGATCTCGAAACATAATTTCCGTATGGTTGAACAGTCAAAAGTATTAAAATTGTCATTGGTGAAGTTCAGAAATCATGTGTAAGAAGTTTGAATTAATATGTCCAAAAAAGAAATAAAAAACTTATAAAATGTGTACAGTGAGAAGGAGCGCAGATATGTAAAACAGACATTATGTATCGATTTTCATGTAGTGAGGATCAACACAGACTGAGAGAGGAGACGGACTCATACGTTGATTGAGTTTTGTTATTATGTTTTGACAGAGTCCTTTGAATTTGTTTATTTAATTTAAATTCATAATATTTTTAACAAAGTAAGAACTAATTTTTACAAATATAAATAAGTTGTAAAATTTTCATTTAATTTTAATATATACATAAATATTAAAATTAAATAAAAATTATATATATATATGATTATATCTTAATTACTTTTAACGTTATATTTAACATTAAAAATTAAGAGACTGCTTATTAAGGAAATATGATATTGCAAGTAATTTTTACTTCCAATAATTTTAATTTAAAAACCATTAATCACAGAAAATAAGTTTTTCGATGATAATTTATAAACTCGTAATAAATAAGAAAAATAAGCAAAATTGTCTTTAAATGTCGTGTGAAACACGTAAGACTAACACAGAATGACATAAAAAAAATTCACTCGGATAGAGAGGATAATTTATAAAGTTTAGTTAAAAGATTTCTTAGAATTCATTCCTCTTTCTCTATTAAAATAATATTTTCTCCTCTTTTTTAATCTAATCTAATAATCTTTATAATAAATAAAATAATAAATTAACTTATAATAAATAAAATAATAATCTTATCGCTGATACATCTTTGTTATCGTGAATAATTACATTTCTATGAAATTATTAACTATCAAAATTCGAGCGTGCTTGAAAACATGATATTATGGAAGATTCTCGATATCGGTGCTGCGAGTTCGACATGCTAGCAAAGGTCAAGACATAAGGTCAATGAGAGAAAGAGAGAGAGAGAGAGAGAGAGAGAGAGAGAGAGAATTCTCGTATCACATGTCCCCGATCGATATCTTCATTTGATATTATTAGTTCGTGCATTTTCTTGTCTAATGTTTCTGATAATTAACAAGACATTTACATGATGAATCTTCCATGTGAAAAGAGAAACAAATATAGCAGCAAGTACGTATAAAAATATTAAGTAAAAATGTTACTGAAAGGAAAAAATATATAGGGTAGAGTGGGGCTATTTTATTCATTTCTCACAATATTATTTATTTTCCTGAGCGCAGCGTATATTGAACATTCATACTTATGCTTTTAAGAAGCAATATAGCTTCTTAAATATAAGATATAATATAAGATAATTTAATATAAGCACGTTAAAAGATATTTGTTTGTTGCCGTAAATTTCATATTACTTTAAGGTTGAAAATGACGGAATAGCTCCGTTTGATTCTCTATATAAATTAAACATTTATATTTAAATTAAAAATAATTGAATTCGATGAATCTAAAAAAATTTATTTTTTTTGTATGTAATAAATAAATTATACATCATCTACTTCATATTTTCTTGTGAAACGAAAAAAATTAAAACAGAATTTATAAAACGAATAAAATTGAACGTTACGAATTCTATTTTTCTTCAGCATAATTATACAATTTCTAGTTATTACTTCGAGCAATAACGAAAATATCGGAATAAATATTTTTTAAAGAAAAAAAAAAGACAGAAAACACGAATAATATAAACAATCGTAGATCACGCGCGCAAGAGTCCTTGGTAGAAAACAAATTATACATTTAGTACATATCGGCGTCGGCATTGTGTTTACGTGAAGTCGTCCAATGTCAATCGGTTAGAATACGATAGAACGAATGGCCATCGTATGATATGAAGAAGAGGCGGAAAGGACGAAGAAGTAGAAACAGACCGAATGGAACACGAATGTTCTCGCGATCGGACGGCAGACCGGCTGATCGCATAAATGACTAGCCCGGTATATCGAGTCACGTTCGCTCTCACGATCATCTGGCTAGCGCCATTGCCTCCTCTCCTCTCTCTCCTCTCCCCCCCCTCTCTCTCTCTCTCTTCTGGACAATCTCCTCTAATTCCTCTCTACGATACCGAGTTCGTCTGCATCAGGCTTTCTCTTATCATTCACGAGAGAACACTCGCATGTCGTGAGAGACAAGAATAATGTCGCGAGTTAGATCGTTTAGCGATGAATTATTTCCCTTGGCTATGAATTCTACGGTCAAAAGTCCACCCGATCGAAATTCTTCTATTTTGCAAAACAAAACGACAGTTCCGCTGTAATATCAAATAATTGGCCAACAATCGCGAAGGTCAATTGTGTCGGAAAAAAAAAAACGCGAAGACAGCGACAATTTTGCTGCGACAGCGAAATTCTCGTCTCTCTCTCTCTCTCTCTCTCGTGGATCGAAATGACGAAAGTATTGACGTCATTCTCGTTATCCGGATTGAACCGATCAGGGAACGATGAACGAACGGATCGATTTATTTATGTCGAAACGAAGAAACCAGCGCGGACTGGTAACCCTCGTCGGAGGCAACCGCGTGTCTTCGCGACGGCGTATATTGGCAGCACGATAAACATCCCGGCCTCTCCCGCGTTCTCGCGAGGATCGGGACAGGAAACGGCGGCATTCACACGGCGGCGTCGCGTCGGCAAGATTTATCGGAGGCGAGACTTGTTTTTTTTATTTCCTCCTCCTTCTACCCCTTTTCTTCTCTCGTCCGCGTGCTCTCCGGGCTCCGGGCTTGCCGCTCGCTTCGCGGAAAGCCTCCGGCGGAAATGCGACGCGCCGCCACACGAGAGTGGAATATAATAGCCCGAGAGCGAGAGATCTCCTCGCCGTTGCGTAGTCTTTAGTGTCTTTACGGTTTGGAATTACCAAAATCTGTTTATATCCAGCTTAATTGAAAATTTATGACGATCGAGCAAATTTTCAAAGGTCTATCTCGAAATTAATATATTTTGATTTCGTTAAACTGTCTTATTTTTTGAAAAATCTGTTTAAGAAAATATTCTTAAAGAAATCTTTTATTATAATTATATCAATATTCCATTTTAAACACACATAGAAAACCGTACTCAGAAATCGTAACTAAAAGAGGGAAAGAATTTTGGAGTAGTCTGCACTGAACGAAACATCGTTGACATTTTAA
>NW_017305397.1:370956-377405 GCF_001594115.1 Trachymyrmex septentrionalis | reverse complement strand
TATATATATATATATATATATATATACTTTAATATTTTTTTCAAAAAGATATACAAATAAATCTTATTCTAATATTTTTAATATTCAAAGGATATAATTATTTCATTTTCTCGTTAATACAACGCAATACATGAATTATTCACTGCTCCATTTGAAATGCGATAAATGTACGCATTAATAATGAATTTTACTCATATTCCCGGATATTAATTTCTTATCGACATCTCATTAAATTATTCAACTTAATAATTCAAGCGTTATAATTCTACAGTTGATATCCTTTACAGTCGGTTCGCATTTGCTTTGACGCCGGTTATTTTCGCAAGCGCGACGAATAGCGTGAGCAAGGCTCGGCACGCCGCATTGCCGTCCCTCGTCCCAACAAGAAGAAACAGAAGAGAGTAATCAGACGCTTAATTCGGCCGGCGCGTACACTTTCGCGCCTACGCTCAACATACCGGCGGTCTTAAATCAACGCTGGGGCTGTCGCATAATTCTCCCAATAACGCCGGCGAAGGTGACGCCGATGATAAAACGCGAACGCGCCCACGAACGGCGACTGGCGAAACGCGTTGACACGCGTCGGAACGGTATAATCACTAACGGAGACCGCTCGTTAGGCAATCGTTAAGTATCACGGTAAGTATCGAGGTATCGAGGTATCGAGAGTCATTAGGCATACGACACGTACCCGTATCGACGCGATCTAAGCCTGTAAGTCATCGCAACGGTGATCGTACGGACTCTCGTATTACGTCGCCATTACACCGCGATAACAGGTGATTATTAGCGGCCCACGGCGTCGCTCGGCGCCGGATGCGATTGGCGTCGTGTAATTACGCGAACTAGTCAACACCACGCGGTCGGCGCTTTGTAATTCCGCAAAAGGCGGCCGGCGCGGCGGCGCGGCGCTGACAGACAGGCGTCCGCGGTACAGCAATGAACGGAAACCTGCACTTGGCGAATGATCTACGATCGAGAGCAACCTTATTTCCCTTATTTAGCTCGGTTCGTTTCACTCCCCGCTTATCGATGAGAAAGAAGCGGTGTCTCTATTTCATTTCGGTATCTTAAGACGCATTTTTTCAAGATGCGCTTTAACGATTACCTATGACTTATCAGCGACTTAATATTTTTACGTCTCTTATGAGATATGTGTGTGTGTGTGTGTGTGTGTGCGTGTGTGTGCGTGTGCGCGCGAATAATCCTACATTTCTTAGTATATGTAATTTAAATGTAATGTTTTCCGAATAAATCGATTTTTACACGGAAAGAACAGTTTTGCTGAAATATCTAGACAGATCTAAAAATAATTTTGTTGGGCCATCAAAATAATTATGTAGTATCTTAAACAAAATTATTTTCAGATAACACTTAAATTGGTTACTAGAATTTTTATCTAATTATTTTGATAGTCCGACAAACTTATTTCCAGATCTGTATCGAACTAAATTAGATACGTCAGCTAAATTCTTTCCGTGTAAAGATAACAAGATAGAGAAAAATATCGCGAATTTAACTTTTCTCTGCATTTGTACCGTACGTACGTATTCAGACAAAAATGAACTGATTATGAGTGTCGATATTAATATTATCGCACTCAGTGGTATTTGTGAAATGCGCATAGCAAATATTTTAGAGGCATCAATCATTCTATACGCATATGCTCTTTTTTTCCTGTTTCCATCGAACCTTTCGTAATCCAGGTCATAGATCACGCTCGAATCGCTTATCAAATTCTTCGATTCTTCTCGCACATTATGTTATTACGCAAAAGAAGAAGCGTATTGCTTCCTAAATAATACCTATCACGCGGATTATTATTACCGACGATTTGAAAAGTCGCGTGGGTGATTTCGGCCACGTGCGCGCGAACCGTCTGCGTACTTTATATTTAGCTACTTCAGTTCTATACAAAGCTCTCGAAAGCAGTTGGAAGTTTTCCGACATGTCCCACGTGTTCTCGCCTTCGCCGTCTTTTCAATCTTCATCGTGGGAAGCGCCCTTAATACCGCCCATCTCAATCAAAAAGAAAAAAAAAACTGAGCTTTCTGTTTCCCTTTTCTTTTTGAATGAATAAAGCGGAAAAAGTCTCGGATGTATTTTTATATAACATGTTTGAGATCTCCAAATAAATCTCACAAATTGTTGTTGATTGAATTTAACAAATTATTAGTAAATAACGAACGAAATTGATGGAAATATTAATAATTACTTCGATGGAATTCATATTATAAATATCCCGTGATTAATAAATATATCTTGAATTCATTAAACTTTTAAAAGACTCAAGATCCATTAATTTCGTCTTCGAAAAAAAGTTTACAACGATCGAAGAATTATTCGAATATCGGGACCGAGGCAAATGATACGATCGCACGTAACAATGATTTTGATATGCAAACACAGCTGTGCAGCAGGCGCAACATCGAATAAAGAGAATTTTTTCCTCGAAAGGATGTTTCTACGAAGCGTCACGTGGAAGATGCGCACCCGACGCAACGGAAAACCCGGCGGAAGGTCGGCGTTACAAGCCGTTACGTTTCTCTGGCGCGAGAGTTTGCACAGATGTGCAACGCTCTCGCTCGGCGTGTTTGAACAAATGCGAACGAGACGGCGGCAGAGCAGAGGTACATACTGCACACGTCCCGAGACATTCGCGAGCCTGTCGCAAAATGGCACGAGCATTACTCCAAGTACGCGTACGCGGAGAAGAAGCAATCGCAGACAGATCTTCATCGTCCTCTAAACTGCCGGCGGGTTCTCAGCGGGATATCAGTCGTTCAATTAGCCATCTGGAGATTGCAGATTGGAGATTGATTCCTTTCTAGGTCAAAATTGCTCCACGTGGCTGCTTAATCGCATCCGAGCATCAGGCAGTATATATTTCGTACTTCACAAGGAAAAACGGCACGTGTCCTCTTCATTCATGTGTTTTTATTCACTCAGTCTTTCATTCAGTTATAACTTAAACTCCGAGTTCTACTGCCTTCTTTGACAAGTATTCATAGTCCGTTCTTATTTCAATCTCCGTCTTAAGTAATATCTTAAAATGATAATCTCTCTGGTTGATTTATGACATCTTAAAACTGTAAGGCTTAAGGTCTTAAATATTATATAAGAACCGACTGTATCAGTCTCTTTTTGGAATATTTGACGAAAAGATACATCTCGTTTAAAATGACAGGCACCAGTACTACGCGGCGAATCGTGACCTCCTTCATCAATTTCATTTCTTTCGTCGGACCGATATTTATGATTCGACCGATGATCGAGCATGTGTCTCGGCCGGCGCCTGCTGATGACCCCGAATGGCCTAAACTCTTCTCGCGATAATTTCCTTTCCACGCGCTCGCGACCTTTCGTTTTTTTTTTTACGCGTGTGATAAGATTACGAGGCGGTGAAACCTTTTTTTTTGTAGAGAAATGCGTAAATTTAGCGAATCATCGTTATTTCAATTGATATCGATTCTACGCAATAACGTTTTCGAAAATATTTACCACTTTCATTCCATATTGTTTAAAGTAACTATAAAAAAATAATTACGAGAAAGCTGCTATAAATTACAAAAAAAAAAAAAAAACGATAGTTGGCCAACATCAAAAATGCATCCGGGATATCGTTGCATCGATAATAAGCGAGCTCAAGTAAACATTATACGAGAAAAAGACTTCTCCGTTCGTTGAACAATAATAACGATCGTCGCCAATGACGATGGCAGATGGCTACTATCGAGAGTACGGTCTTGTTATCGGTTCGATAACGCTTTTAAACTAACACACGACGAGCAGAGAGACGATGCCAGGTGGCCAATAACATTATCTCGCTTGCATGAACAGTTTCACCTCACTTGTCCCGACTCTTTCGTTGTATTATTGTATAATTCGCCCTCTTTTCGATTCTATTTGTTTGGTGACGAAAAAGGAAATGGCGAGAGAGATATTTCGATAATTGAAACCAAGTGGGGGGAATTTTGTTCCAATTAATCCTACTTTAACCCTTAGTTTCGCGAGAAGTCAACGGCCGTTAGTCGCGTTTGAGACGAGACGACGGACAGGAAATTTATGTTTGACTTCAATCGGCGGCTACTTGGCTCGGAAGAGGAATTCCATGCCTTTCCGGCGAGAGCCCTTCAGCTGGATAGTTTCCAAGATAAGTACGCAGTACCTACGAAAGGTTTTCGGGAAGGCTCCGCGATCGCGAGGTCAGCCAATGAGATCGCCAACCAGAAAGGAGAGACGATCCGGTTGCGATCTCATTGCTCGTTCGCGTCGCGATCGCGATGACTCCTCTATCTCGGAAAAGCAATAAAAGGAGAGCAATGAACAGACGAGGTTGGCGCCAGCGCCATGTGGCGGCCGTGCTTTGCTCTTCCCGGTGCTTGTTTCTCTCCAGAGGAGAGGACACGAGAAGAAGATAGAGAATATATAGTGGCGGAGAAATGGCGTTTATTAATACCGCAGAATCAAAAGTCCAGCGTACGTTATTCGATCCTTACGTGGAAAGAACGATTTTGTTAAAATATTTAATAATTTGTATTGTAGGTAATAGAGCTGAAAATAATTTTGAACCATCAAAATAATTATGTAGGAAATTCAAACGCGACGGGAAATGGTGCGAAAGTTTTGAGCATTTTAGCAACCAGTTTGAGCAGTTCTACACCATCATTATTTTGAACAGTCCAACAAAATTATTTTCAGATCTATATCTAATTAAATTTTTAGATGCTTCAGTCAAATCGTTCTTTCTGTGTAGATTTCTAGTCGGAAAATTATTATTTGCGCATTTTTCAATTATACTTTCATGCCGTTATAAATGAACATTTTCTTGTTCTATTTTTTCTTTTTTCTTGCCAGATTGTTTTAATTAAAATCAGAGTGTTAGAATAATTGGAGGATTCAAGAAAGACAGCTAATAAAAAAAAAGCTTGCTGGTCGACTTCGATTTCGAGTAAATACGACGCCGGGTGCCTCTTAAAGATGTTAAATGATTCCGATTCACAGTAATCGCATTCGGGAGATGAGATCGATGCAGTAAGATGGAGAGGATGAATGCGAGAACGAGACAGAGCAAAATGAAAGAATCGCGCCGGCTGCGGCGCAGGCGATCCGTGATCGAGAAATCCGATGCATCTGCAATGCTTGTCGTGCTCAATCAATTGCCACGTCAGCGATCGTCGGCTCGCTATAAATTATTGCTTCGATCGATGATGGTCAAATGAAACCGAACCGTTCGTTTGTGCTACCGGAATACCCGCGGAACGTTTCGCCGAATAATTTACGTATAATTGCGGGAAAAATGTCAAAGTTCGCACGTGGCTCGTGCGGATCGCGGAATTTTACGTGTCTCGTGGTCAGGAAATGTGAGAAAGGTCATGATATCGCAATCTACGCTCTAACGCCGGATAAAATTACGCACCGTCGTGTTTGCATACATATTTATTACACAAGACGATTATGTCAGCTGGTTTGATAATTCGCGCATTGCGTACAGCGATTCTTTACTCTTTGCACACTTTGCAAAACGTATATTGGCTCCAACTTTTTCAAGGATAGTTAGAAATTTACAAAAAAAAAAAGAAAAGAAATATACAATTTCTCTAAATTTCTTGGAGTGAATCTCACTAAAAAAAAAAATAAAATAAAATAAAAAAATAAATAAAAAATCTGCCGCTCCTATTCAAGAGTGCAAATATTTTCAATCCTGGCAGTATTTTCACTCGTTTGGAATAAGATTTCACTCCAAGAAATTTAGAGAAATTGTATATTTCTCTTCTTCTTTTTGTAAATTTATAACTATCCTTGACAAAGGGATTGGAGTCAATATACGTTTTGCAAAGTTATGCGAGTTAAGAATCGCATTCACGGAATCATTCACGGCCCCCTTCGAAATGGCATGCATCAGATGCTGAAAAGGGATGAGATAAAACTGCACGCGTAAGTCGCGCGTTGACAAGCGTCTTCCCCGGGAGGTACTAAAATCAGCGAAATTAGTCTTCGCCTTGGAATCCGAGTAGACTCCGGCCGGCGAAGCGGATGGACGGGACGAAAGGAGCAACGGCGGCGCAAGTATATTATAATCTTCTCTCGCCCGAGTCGAGTCCCTGCGCGCCAGATGGTACCAGCTGGATGACGCATCAAAGCAGAAAACCTCCCGCGTGTCCGAAGCGCGGTTCCGCCCACGGAATCGCGAGGAAAACACGTGCGCCTCCGTTGCTGCCGTCGTCGCCGCCACGCCGCGCCGCGCCGTCCTCCGTCAGGTTGCGAATAATCTCGTAATGCGAGAATTCGGTATTAGGATCTCGTAACGCGCCTACGTTATTGAAGAACATTATTTGTATCCACATGTTGTCCGCACGTGGACACTGGTGCCATATTAAATTTTAATAGCGAATTCCTCGAGCAATTTATCTTACATTAATCATAATCTGATTGGTTATATCAGTGAA
>NW_017305397.1:368701-370856 GCF_001594115.1 Trachymyrmex septentrionalis | reverse complement strand
ATTATATAAGAAAAAGGCTAGAATAATTTTTAAAAATTAAATTAATAAGAAAATAGAGGGGCTAAGCAAGGTCTTGATGCTATAATATTAAATAACAAATAGAATATTCCAAACGTTAAATAAGTTCATAAAAGTAGGTAAAGACGACCGCCTTGTAATCCTTTAGATGTGGGGTATAAAATTTCTTGCTTTGATTGCGAGGTAAATTTTGTCGGTCAAAGAGACGTTTACAAACGACATCCCATGAGCCCTCTTTTATTATTAATAAAAAAACGGAATCTCCATCACAGTTATTTCGAACAATCGTATGAATTTTAATCACAATTTTAATTGAAAGGCGGTTAAAATTTTGGATACAGAACCATCTTACGATAAAAGATTAATATCAGAAATAATACATGTAAAGAGACAATCTCAAGATTTTATCCGACATGTATCTCTTCCCATACTACAATCGCTGTCCCCTTCCTAACGTCTTTTACCTCCTCTTTTCATACTTTTCCTACCTAACATCTTATTCTCTATTGTCAGAACAGTCATTTTCAATGTAGAATTTCCTGAGTAAATTTCTCTCATCTAAAGCTAAAAATTGAGTTCCTTTTAGCGAGATAACTCAAGACGCCGTTTTCGAATAATTAGATATAAAGAAATTTTGCGATGGATTACAATCAGTTCTCCAGGTACTTTTTATTTTTATGATCTTTTTATGTTTCTTTAAAATATGCAGATTGTTTTAATTTTAATATAACTGTTTATTTTTTACAATGTTCCATTAAATAGTACACAATTATTTTTACACTAATTTTTACTAGTATATATTACTTTTTAATTACGTTTAATTTTTACTAGTAATATATACTAGATTTTACTAGTATATATTTCTAGACTAAAATTTATAGTCATTTTAATTGTCGTTATTTTGATTACAAAAAATTCCAAAATATGCTTTTGGTCACTTCCATTTCGATCACTTTAAGACATCCGTTGATTACTACAATAGCGATTTAATAATGTATTTCTTTGAAATTTATTGTTAATGTTATATAATGTAATCAGAGCGATATTAGTTAATACTGTTTAAATTTTAAAATCTGTTTCTTCTCAATGCTGTTAATATTGATGGAAGAGCACTTTCTTCTTCGTCAAATGGGGACATTTTTTCTTTAAAATGTTAAATTTGTTGAAACGGTCCAATAAGGGTGCGTAATAATCGCCATTAATCGACGGAAGGTAATCGATATTATATTTACGAATTATATTTGCGCGTGCATCCCAAAAAAAACTGTGGCCATCACCTTTTCGGCCGACTTCATGGTCTTCGCTTTCTTCGGAGCTGGTTCGCTTGGTGAAGTCCATGTTTTGACTGTTCCTTCGTCTCGGGTGTGAAGTAATAGATCTATATTTCGTCCACAGTAATAAATCGACGCAAAAATTCATCTGGATTATGTTGAAACATCTCCAAGCATTGTTTTGAAATCGTCACACGATCGCGCCTATGGTCCACAGTGAGCAAACGCGGCATCTTGCCGATAGTTTTTTCATACCCAATTGTTCGTGCAAAATTGAAATCACTATGCCATGTGATATGCCTGTGGCCTCAACAGGCTCGCGCACTTTCACTCGTCGATCAGTCAAAACAATATCGTGGATTTTATCGATGATTTCTAGCGTAGTAACCTCAATTCGACGTCCCGAACGAGGTGCATCACATGTGGATGTACGACCACGTTTAAATTCATTCACCCAATTGTATACAGTCGCAAACGCTGGTGCAGATGTGCTATGAACATTATCCAACTCGGTTTTGATTTCTTTCGGCGTTAAACCTTTCATATGTAGATGTTTGATCACTGTATGAAACTCGTTTTTTTTTCCATTTTGCAAAAAATACAAAGGTTCTTCGCTTTAATAGGCTACAGAAATGAAACCACGTAAATTCTGCTAAAAATTTGACAGTTGAAACATGCTACGTATATACAAAAAATAATATAATGACGCTGCCCTCTAGATAGTTTTTTTCTAAGCATTTGCCCTCGTACTTTCAAGATGGCCACGACCATGAATCAGAAAAGTTGACGCATTGGGCATGGAGAAGACGAATTTTGACCAATCAGCATTGCATTTTACTGTCTATCGACCAATCAAACGCTATCGA
>NW_017305397.1:363428-368601 GCF_001594115.1 Trachymyrmex septentrionalis | reverse complement strand
TTTGACCAATCAGCATTGCATTTTACTGTCTATCGACCAATCAAACGCATCTATCGGCATGTTACTGTCTACTGCGTATCCTTCAGAATGCTTTATATAGAGCACGATTACATAATTACATAGTTTACGGACGAGACTTAAGGAAGTAATTTCTTTCTTTCTCTATTATTATCTTATATTGTAATACTCATAGTATACTCGTAACTAGATCTGTCCGCTTGAACGTTGTACACTCGGAATATTTGTGCTCTCTTTCTCTAACATATATTCAAATATATATTTGTCTCGTTTAAAGTACAATTTTAAGCAACACAAACTGATGTACTTTTCTCCATTTTGCAGCCGGTGTCATGGCGGGTTCCGAAAGAGATAATGGCTCTTGCAGTAGTACCGACGAGGACAGTAGATCGAGTTTGCATTCGCCTACTTCATCTGAGGACAGCGTCGAAGTGCAGGTAATACCGATTTCGTTGAGAAACAAACGGAAATTAGCAGAGCCACGGAAAATTCAAGAACCTGCAGTCATCATAGCACCGCTGAAGAAGAGACGGTTCGATCCTATTTCCCAGGAGACAACAGTAGACCAAGAGGAGACCAGATCATTGAACACATCGAATCCTTTTCGACCGTGGATTCCTTCTTCCTATAAAAATGAATCTGAGACGATCGTAACTTCGTCGATGACGATGTCGACGAATACGACTTCCACGACATCAACTGCGATGACGACGACAACGACGTTGTCCAGTGGAAAAGAGGAAGAAGAAACAGAAAGGACGAGACAGCAAGATGAGACGACGCAGAGGTTGCACGAATCATTCAGAAGACTACAACATCCTACCGGTCACAATCGATTGGCTGTTACATCTCGACGAGAGTCTCGTCAGAGGTTCTTTGAACCGGTGGCACCAACAGCAGCAACAATGTCTTCGTCGAACACGATCTCTTTACCGCATCCTAGGCTGCAGGACGAACCATTATCTTTGGTGGTGAGAAACGAGGCATCCAGAGTACCGTCGCATCCTGCTGTAAGTGGCTCCTACGACAAGACGCCATCGTACATGGTGGAACACTTGTTACAATCCTCAGTACAGATAGCTTCGTCCGATCAGAATCATCAGACTCATCAGAGTCATCAAGTGACTCCCATGACATCGAGACATCATCATCAGGGCGGCCAACAAAGAAATTACAAGAACATGACGAGGGAGAGACGGATAGAAGCGAACGCTCGAGAAAGAACTAGAGTGCATACTATCAGTGCTGCCTTTGACACGTTAAGGCGAGCAATACCTGCCTATTCAAATAACCAGAAATTGTCAAAGCTATCCGTATTGAGGATTGCCTGCACCTACATTATGGCGCTTAGCAAGGCTCTCGATAAAGATGGCGAAATGATGGCGACAAAGAGCAACACAGACTTAAGTAGCTGTGTAGAGCTGGTTTCTAGGACTATTCAGACAGAGGGCAAACTCAGAAAACGGAAAGAAGACTGAACGAATCGTGTTTTCATCTGAACAATGGGAACAAGATTGAAATCTGTCATAACAGAAACAGCGAGGATATTCCATTTATATATCTTCTATTCTCGATGCTATGTTCGAGAGAGAAGAGGACGTTAACCTAAGGGTAAATAACCTAATTATCACCGGTTTCGATGATGAGCATATTAATTCAAGGATTATTGATTAAGAATGCGTTAATTAGAGTCACGAGTGCGAAACAATTTTCAAAAATAGTGACGACCGGATGAATTAAATTGAGTCTTATTCGTGAAAAATGTACTCTCAATATTTTTTAGAGTAAAATCTCACTTCAAAAAAGTGAAAATATTTGTCATGGCAAATCTTCAATCTTTTTTTTTCTTTTTTTTTTTAAGTGAGATTCCTCTACTCTAAGAAATTTAGAGAATAGGATAACTACATGTCGTTTTACAAAAATTATACATTACGCTTTTGAAATCGTAATAAATTTTAATTTTTAATACTATTGTAACAAAGAATTTCTCGCGACGCCTACAATGGTAATTCATCTGCATACCGATTACAGTTACGCAACCAGACAATAAATTTTAGAAAGATTGTCATACTTCGATCATGCTTAAATTTACGACAGATACTGCTACAAACATTGCATTGTATCACGGAATTTATGATAGAGAGCGGCGAATGTTTATGTAGGATTTGGCCATTTATGATAGAAGCTAGTTTTGAAGCTATTTTAACCCTTTTGAAATGTCCATCTAATTTACTAATCCTATAAAATAATCACCTAATAGCTTATTTTATCCGGGATACATCTTGGGGATATCTTTAGGATGTTCAAAAGACATACCAGACGTCCTAAAGACGTCTCCTGGAATGCTATTAGGACTATATTTTTATCAGAGATAGAAATTTTATAATTTTTAGGATCTCTTTCACCAACTTCTGGTTAAATTAATCGACGATCAATTCACAGAAGTGCGAACAGCAAAGAAATTACAAGAACATGAGAGAGAGAGAGAGAGAGAGAGTTCTCTAACAGTTCTCACTTTGGCAATCGTAGTGATTGAGTTAATCATCGATTAGCGTTAATCAGGGTTGGTGAAATAAACCCTTAAAGGGATCCTAAAAATCCGAAGGCCGAAAGTTTGAAGAACCGCGGACGCGTCTCGGATTGAGTGCTACTATTCGATATATTTTTGAAATATATGATCCCCTTAAAGATGCTAGAAGATTTACCAACGTTTCGTAAACGGTAAGATTCACGAAACGTTGGCATTAGCAATGGGCAAAAACACGTGATAATTCGCAAACTTTCTAGCATCTTTAAAGATAAAATAATAACCTAAAAAACATCATAATTTTCTAAATTTTCATTTTCATGATGATAACTTCATAGAGAGTGTTATAATAAAACAATTATAATAAATACGTATTTTTCAGTCTTGAATATTTTTTGCGATTCGTTGTCTTTTAAAAGGGTTAAACGTGAAACATGCAAACGCGTCTTAGTTCGGCTAAGCAGATTCGTGTGTCACCTAAAGCAATGATTTTCGAACTACGATTCGTTGAAATGCACTTATTTCAACGAAAGGACAAAAGAATCGGTCGATTGTCTGCAATTTGTTGAATCAGCTTACGACCCGGTGAGAAATGACAATGGAATCGATGTCGATTCGACGTCGAAATCGTCAAATTGACGTAGAATCGACGTTGATTCAATATCGATTCCATTGTTATTTCTGGGGACATGCCAATCTAAGATATACGCGAAAAAGAATGAATTAAAAGGGAAGACAATAATAATATTGCTTGTGAAGTTCTTGATAAGGCGAATGTTTATGACGAAACTACAAATGATATCGTCCTATAGAAATATGATAGTCAGATAAAACACGCGTAACAAAAATACAGTTATAACTAGATGGGATTTGTTAGGATTGTCTCATTTTCAGGAACACCATTACTTTTCAAACTCTGGCACTCACTATTGGTGATAAAAACCAGAAGATAACCGACATGAATGTAATGTTTTTTTAAAGAATTGGTTTTTTTAATATTATAATTCAATATTATTATAATATCGACAATTAAAAAAAATATATGTTGAATAATTTTGATTCCGAGATATACGTTGAATTGTTAACAAAAGGATCGTTGTAACAGTTTGTTTAAAAGATATTCGATTGTCATTATTGCTATAGCAAGAGAAGGACGTTACTTGATCCTGAGACAATTAAAGCTAATCTAGCCTTATCTACAATAGTCGTACAATCTGTATCGCAGATCGCAAGTTCGAGCCAATCTGATGCCAATATTAAAAATTGACGCTTTATACTTATGCGATTATTGTAGATGAGACCTAAAAGAAGAGCAGTTGGCGTATGCTCACACAGTCTTTTTGCGCGGTTTCATCGAGAGTGCGTCTCGAATTTTGTAAATAGCGAAGGTAACGTTACGATTAACGATTTATGCAAGTGTACAGTAATCGAATGTGTTATGTGGTGTGAGAAAGGAGCGCATTTGCACGTTGGCCTTATGCGACGATTCGATGCGATATCCAATATGTACCTTTCTATGTTAGAAGATAAAAAAGAAACTTCAAACAAAGTTCAAATGAAAGTGAAACTCAACAACGAAAATTATGTCTTTTTTGTGCAATACCCTTCTCAATCCATCAAAATCTTCCTCGAAACTACTACTACTACCACCTTCTCTAAAATTAATGTCGCTGCTTATTTGCGAATTCCGCTCGTTAAGAAATAGAACAAAAATATACGGAAGCTTTTAATTTGTATCGTCCGAATGTTATTATGTACAACATTTTTTATTTGTTAGCTTAAATAAGCTATCGGAAAAGTCTATCGCGTTCTTCATCGTATTTTAATGTGAGAATAGTCGCTTAAGGTGTTTTGCACCTCAGCGACGAAAGTTATACTTAATTATTTCATTTAATATCCGTTTTCTATTTATACTTTTTTCAGAAAATTGAATTGACAGAAGAACAAATTCACATTCGTAATGTTCTCAAATATCAATATATCGGAAAACAATTAATATAATATACAATATGTTATTAATAATAGTGACTTTAATTAGGGTGTAAAGATACTCCACAGATGACTTTTATGTAAAAAAATAGAAAAAATAAAAAAATTAGGTGTCTATTCCCAAGTTAATCGAACAAGTCTGGAAATTGACGCGTTTAGCGCAGACAACAATACGAGACGGTATAACACGCATCCGCACGTATCGTTTCGCGAATGCAATATCGAACAAAAATCTGTGGTAAATTCAAGCTGAGCGAACATTGTTCGGTTGGGCGTATGTGCATAACCAGTTACGGCCAGATTTCACGAGTTTGCCTAAGCGCCCGAGATGGAATCGCGGCTGTTATCGTGGCGACGAGGTAAAAGTGGATCTAACAGCAGTTTGTAAAAACGTATACAACGCACACGTGAATGTAGAATGTATTCAGGTGTAACAACGGTGAACACATCGTCGGGAGTGACGACGGGGATGTTCCCCGAGCGCGCACATCTGGCCCACAAAAGATAACGATATCGGCCAACAATCCGATTGTGTTACCTGCCACTGCACGATACACTGCACACATCGAGCACATTCGGTACGTATGTAACCGCTATACCGCGAAACCGCGAAACCGCGATAGTTTTGCGCTGCTGTAT
>NW_017305397.1:356600-363328 GCF_001594115.1 Trachymyrmex septentrionalis | reverse complement strand
GCACGATACACTGCACACATCGAGCACATTCGGTACGTATGTAACCGCGAAACCGCGAAACCGCGATAGTTTTGCGCTGCTGTATCATTGCGGCAATCATAGCACAAATTACGATGCTTCCTTTCTCTATCTAATCTCAAATATTTTTTGGTGTTCGATAAATTTTCAATATTAGAAAGTGGCTTTAATTGTTACAAAGGTTAGTGTTAAGATGTTGAACTACTATCCAATATACATTCAATTAAATTGAATTAATATTTCAGAATTAAGTGTAGTCTAAAGGCTCAGGACCCTCGCACGGAATGCAAGAGATCCGGGTTCGACTCCCGGCCGAGGCAATATTTTTCGCAATAAGTTTATTACAGTTTTTTAAGATTTGGGTGAATTTGGGGGGATTATCAGAATGATTGTGTGAATCCGATGATTTATCGGCTCTCAATTTAATTCTGAAATATTAATTCAATTTAATTGAATGTATATTGGATAGTAGTTCAACATCTTAACACTAGGACCGGGAAGGCGCTAGGTATTTAAAGTGTGGCTGTATGCTCTTTTTCATTTAACCTTTTTTGGTGTTCTTTCGTTTTCCTTTCGGGCTCTCCCAGGAAGTTTTGAAAAAACAACTTTTGTTCAGAACAAAACAGAGTTCGACGTATTGCATTAAGACGTTTTGCACGAAGAAAGAACATTTTTGCTGAATATCTAAAAATCTAGCTAGATACAGATCTGAAAATAATTTTATTGGACTTTATATATTTCTCAAGCGTATCGAACAATGTGTTGCAAAAAAAATTTGACATTCTAACAATCTAAGCATTCTACATAATTATTTTTTTATTGGGCTAACAAAATTATGTTCAGATCTGCACCCAATTAAATTTTCAGATACTTCAGAACTTTTCGTTTCATGAAGAAATCATACACGTGGACGTATATAAATTTTCTAACTTTACAAGAAGAGAAGTTCAACCTGTTAAAATGCGAAAGAATTTTATCTCGTACATGTACATATCTTTTCCGTTGTAATTATGATTTGTATTTAATTATCCTTTTGCAATTTTCGTTATGATCCGCGCCGGATTGGCGCGGAGCGCGTATCAGCTCTGTATCCGGTTCGGCAGCTGTTTAGCATAAGGGCAAATTGCTTAAGAAAATAATGATTCTTCTGCACCGCCGTCGTCTTTCGCCCCGTCTTTTGCGACCCGCGCCTCCTTCCATCATTATCCAGAGATGCGGCAGGTGGCGATGACGTTCTCGCGCTCGGCCATTCGGTTACCTGCCTCGAAAATGAGCGCGCGGTTTTACTCGCCGCGCAACGCCACGGGCGGCAGCATCACGTATGCATGTAACACACGTTACATGCTCGTCGCCGGGATCGCGAGTTGCACGTGTAACACGGGCGTTAGGGGAAGCTGACACGGAGGCTGTAGGGAGCAGGAGGAGATCCGCAATACAGAACAAGAAGCAACCGGCTATGCTAATATTTAATTTGGACTCTGAAAAATATTCGTATAAAAATTTCGTTCAGCACGGAACACTAAAAACTAACTCAGATACTATTCTATCATTTAAACGTGATCCTAATGGCAGCTAATAAATTAAATAAAAATCAAATCGGAGTATTTTATTCTGATTTATCGCCTGTTTGTTTGTCGTAGGATTTTAATTGTACCTGTGAACTGTGAACTGCTTCAAACTTGAGAAAAGGTTTAATTAATCTGACCGAAGTAAAAACGTGCTAAATCGAATCGATTATGAATAATGAATAATGAATATTGTTCCTTTAAAAAAAAAAAAAAAACGCAATAGAGCAAGAACAAACATTTTTTAAATGACGATTCTCGCGCATTTTAAAAAGCGACGATTTCGGGGTCTGTTTTCTATTGGCTGAACTAATGCACATTTTTGGAACTTAAAATAAGATAAGTATATGTTTGATATATTTGGTACAAACAAGAGAGTTCTAGTGCAGTCTAGTGCAGGAATAAAAAAGGTCTTCGATTAGATAATTACAGGGATATGGTAATATTATAGAAATAATTGGATCACTTGGAAATAAATAAATTGAAAGAAATAAATAAATATATATGTAACATGTTTCTTACACTCCGTGCTAAGATAATATCCTTGTCTATACAAGCAGGAGAGGAAAATCGATGTAAGCGTTAATCGATTTTGACGTCAGCGGAGCTGCGAGAAATATTATTTATGACTTCCACTTGCCTTCCATTTGCAATTAGAGCATCTCTATGATAATGCGCGATTTGCGGATGGCAGTTTCATTGCCTGCAAATGAAGCGAAAGAATGCCGACCGGGCGAGCGAGCAGGTGCTCGAAACACAACTTCGCGATACGGGCTCTCTCCTCTCATCTCTTTCAATCCTCTCTCACGCTATAAACGTTCTTCACGTTCTTTCTCGCAAACATGTCGTTCTCAAGTATATCTGCTTCATACATCTTAGACATATTGAGTTCACAAACAAGATAATAGAAGAAAATCGATATATTTGAACAGTTATATTCTATTTGAAAGAATAGTTGGATTCTTTAAAAAAAAAAAGAAATATAAGTATAGAAAAAAAGTGATAAAAAATGTTATCCTTGACAAATGATGAAAAAACATCGATAATTTTTTGCTGCGTGACGCGCGATCATTTTAAATGAAATCTGAGAGATAAGATTGTTCGCATTTTCTGGCTAGTATTCTTCACTTTTTATTTATGTGTCTTAATAATGGAAACAATAATGGGACCACTTAGGCTCAGACATTTTTATATATGTCTAATTACAAATATGAAAAAAAAAGTTCTAAATTTGTAAGTAATTGAGAAAATCAAGTGGCAATTACAATTTGCCGTAACAACTACTATTTACGAAAGATAAAGATCACGAGACGCTATTTTACGGAAGCGTAGCAACAATGAGAACCGCAAGTTACATGCGTGCACGCACCGCGAGACTGATTATGCGTTTGCAGCGCAAGGACACGCGATCCGGCCCCACGCCTCTTATTTTCGTGAAGGCCCGAAAAGCCGAACCGTGGGTACGCACCTGCTAAGAGGCAGGCGCAGGTGCATTTATCCGCCTTCATAAGCATTACTTAATTTTCGACGGTTACACACATAGCGCGAGTATAGTAATTGGCTCAGTGCATACTTGACTCGACGAAAAAAGGGATAAAAGGGCGTTCGGTTTAAACGGTAATTCGACTTTATGTCAATTCGGCGTTTCCCGTCGTTCTCGATTCCTTTATAGTTCATATATTTTATTTAATTAGACGCGGAATGACTAAAACACTTTATATTGAAAATCGTAAAATGTTGAGAGAATGTAATAGCCAGCAATCATTACTACTCCTGTTATAAAAGAAGAAGAAGAAATACGTCCTAGATGATCGTGCTTGCCTTGATGTTATAGATGTTTCACTACTCTCTCTTTTTTTTCCTCTTCTCTTTCTTCCCCCCCCCTCTCTCTCTCTCTCTCTCTTTCGCTCTCTCCCGTTATAATTATTATTACACTAGTTTTAATTTAACTAATTTTTAATTATAGCCATTAAGTATGTCAGATTATTAATATATACTTCATGATGTGTGCTACGTTTTGCGTTAAATAATATTATTTCAGTATGAAAAAACAAAGAGGAAAAATAATTTGTCAAGGAATTAAAGGATTACTGTTTGCATCCTGGATGCAGTTCGATAAAAGTAGTCTCCGTGAATCTTTTAATGTTTAGTACGCCCACAGTATATTGGCTGGATCAATTTCAACGGAAGTTTCATTACAAAGTTCCATTTCATTTTGAAACGGAACATATTACGGAGTTCGAGCACTTGTTTATGCACACATTTAGCAAATCTCATAATGGCACGTTTTGATCATATTTTGTCACAAATGGAATAATTTTATTGCTTAAACAAATAACTTTTTTAATTGTGTGGAATTATCTTAGAGAAGAACATAGACAAGCATAGAGATGAATTTTTGATAATCAATCAATATCCCTGTAGATTCCAAAGATTTTCATCCGAATTTTCATCCCTCTGCTTTCAAAATTATTATATATTGACAAATTTTGAGATAAGTTTTAAAGAATTTTATTATTCTCCGTTATCAAACTTTTATATCGTGCTTACACACGTGACACGTATATAAAGATACGCTATTCATCCTCATCGTACATCTTTTGTAAAATAAAATCCGCAAGGCATCAAATGTATTTGTTTATTTTTTGCCGACTAGCGTTTAAAAATTTGTCCCGAGATTTTGTATTGTAACAGAATAGGATCCTTTTCAGGATTCAACTTAGGAATTCGACTTAATGCTGTTTTAGACGGCAGATTGACCAGCGCAAAGCGACCATCGTGCTGAGAGAAATCGCGAAGAGGAGCTCTAAGGAGGAACCGAGAGAGCAAGAGACTTAGGTGCAACAGCGGCTATAAAGCAAGATTAATGAGGCGAAGTACGCTCCGGTAGGAAGCTGTCATGGTCCTGGCGCCAGCTGACCAGACGACTCGCACAGCCAGCCACGGTATCGACCACACATACATCCATCACACCCACACATATATGCGCACACAAACGCGCGCGTAACATACATTTACGAACTATGATCCAAATCCTCCTCTCTCTTTATCCCCGTTGTCATGACAAACCCTCGTTTTGCGTTCTCCAAAAAATAGATCTCGTCAACGTAATCTAACAACAATTAATGATCCGATGTAACGACAAAAATATCAGAAAAATTAGAAGAAGATACGATAAAAGAGCGGGGAAGAAGTATAATAATGATGCGAGTGATTAATGTGAGTTTTCGGTCCGTGTATTTAGATAAAAGTGAGAGACTCGAAATATAAATACTTTTACCACGTAGTTCTACCATTTGTTTTTCTTAAGGAATGTTAAGAGATGTTAAGAGCATTCGAGCAAGCCAATGTATCAAAATGCCATATTACTTCTTTATCATAATAAGAAAATTATTAGTTCATTACTTCGTGTAATTATTTATTACAACTGAGAATAATAATGGATGATTAATATGCTTATTAAAAAATGCCAAATCGCTTATTAAAATTATCACGCATAAATGAGAAGATCCATGTAAAACCTGCTATTAATTAATTCATATCCCCTCAATGATGTAAGTTCTTCCTACCTATTCGATAATTTTCTCAGGCAAAGGATTGATTGATCTCTTTATCAGCGACGATCGTGACATTCGAAAAATGTGTAGGCTATCCTTGGTTGTGGGCTGAAGAAAATGCGCTGGTCTGCAGTCTACGTGCGTGCGTGTGTGTTACGTATCTCGACATTGCCTTCCGCATCTTCTTCCCAGGCTGCCATCGACGATCGTACAGAACATCTCGCGATGAGAGAGGAGTTCGGGACACCTGTCTCCGACGGTTATCCCACGTTAAGTATATAACCAGTTTCGCAACGCGAACTCGAAAGCCCGGCTGTATCGATCCATTCACCGTACACGAATGCACGCATCGCACACGCGTAAGAATTGGATGCGGAGGACCGCTCGCTCGCACGCGTGCACGCATAAGATCGCACGCACGCACGGACGGATGCAGAGGTGGACGGCCGAATTAGGCGAGCGACTGCAAATGCGGGAAATTGGACTACGATAACGTACAGGGTGTCCCGGGATTGCGGTAGCTTTTATCGATAAAAGATTTCCCGATAATTTTCCCGATAATATGGAGACGATTTATCAGATATTTTATGTGTAAGTAATGATATTTTATGTGATTTGTGTAAGTTAATGGAATATAGTTATTGAAAACTGTATAAGCATAGAGATACATTGCATTAAATTTAAAAATGTGTGTAAAATAACATAATGAGAATTAAATATGCATGTGTTACTTTAAAAATAATAGTGTACTGATTTGATAAATAAAATACTTTTTTTTAATTATGAGAGATGTGTTTGACTCTAAAAATATAAGTAAAATAATTCAAATGAAAATATAAGTAGTAGTACAACAACGTTGTGTATATACGTATTTTAAATTAAATAAATAATTAATAAAAAATGTAATATTTCTATAAACATCAATTTCCTCGAAAAAATTATAAAATATCTAAAAATTTCCGCGAATTATCGCGCTTTCTCTCAGCTGTGAACTCCTTAATCAATTTGGCGTCGATTTCTCTTTAGCGAAAGTTTAATTGGACGTCATCTTTTTCGCGCCTTCTTTATTTTCAGCATCAAGCGGCAATTAAACGGCACTTCTCAGCGTTTAAACTTCCGTTAAACTGAAGTCCATGGGAAATTACACGAGAAAGACGACCATCGTTTATTTGCAAACTTAAAGTTTGGTTCGTTGAAAATTTTGAATTACTTATGAATTCAAAAAATAAATATATCTCGATACTTTTAGAAAAGAAATTTTTTAAATATATTGATAACCTTTGAAATTACACACAGAATCGTAGCTCCATTGATGTTGTTTTTATTAGATAACAAATTCTAAGTATTTTTATCTTGCAGTGACGAACATTTGCAAGAATACGATTAATTATATTTGATATAAGCAAGAGTTGGAAAACAAAATAATGTAGTTTTTCAAAAGTTGCATATTTTCTGTATTAGAAAATTTAGAAAAAATTTAGAAAATAACATTTACATTGATATCAAAAACTTAACATCCAATTATAAATAAAAGAAATTAAAAATTTTTTGTTACAACTTACAAATAAATCACAAAATTCTCCTCTTG
>NW_017305397.1:353868-356571 GCF_001594115.1 Trachymyrmex septentrionalis | reverse complement strand
ATATGTGTGTGTGTGTGTGTGTGTGTGTGTGTGTGTGTGTATTAATGTATTGTATTTCATTGTGCATTTAAATGCACATTTAATTGTAAGATATTTAATGTTGAAAATCGCATAGTAATAGATTACGTTTTCATTCTTCATGTATTTCAAATTATTTGGGAAGATTCATCACACAGTGACGAGATGTGATTTCCGAGACACCCTGTACACGCTGTCGTATATTAGGTTCCGACCGCTACGGCCGGACGAATACAAACGCGAATACGAATGGCAAATGGCGGGTGACAAGGCATCGGCATCTGCGCTTAATTAATGCAACACCAGCCGCAACGATACGATGAGGAGGAGAGCCCATGAGAATGCTGCGGAACGATCGCTATGCCCGGACCCGGAGAGAGCAGATCGTGCCTCACAGAACGACGGAACGACGACGCGGACGACGATGGTGCCCAAACCAGTCCAGGGTGTTCAATTATGCGCGCCATCGACCCACACTTCGTCTCCGAAACGACTCGCTCGATGAAAAAGAAAACATGTCCAGGAAACCGATTCCCTTTTTCCGCGTAAGCATCGATCGCGCCGATAGCGAGGTATCTGTGATCGGTCTTCGTGAAAGAATAATAATAAGAGTCAAGTGGTGATTCAGCACTGGCCTTTTCAGAGTAAGCACTTCTCTGAGAGCTCAAAAGCTTCAATCTTCATTTACGAGATTTTATGTAACTTCTCTTGGAGTCAATCAAATTAAATTTAATCTAATATACGAGTGATTGTTCTTCTAAATTATTTAAATCAAATATAAATAAAATACCTAATATGAGCCTCCGCAGTCGTTGTTGCATAAATAATATAAATAATATATTTATAAGGCGATATAAGATATAATTCGTAAATAATTGGAATATATTTACCAACAAATTAATTGCAAACAAAATTTCGACTCCAGATTTGAATTCTTCTTAGTCAAGTCCAATTTTTTTTTACTCAAATCTAAAATCAGTTTGTAGTTAATTGATAAGCACATTCCAATTATTTACCTATTGTATCTTATCACCTTAATAATATATATTTAAATATCATAATATATTTACGTACCGACAAAAACTCATATAGACCTTTTACTTATATATTTAATTTATTTTTAAAGGCACAAAGTTACTTTTATTTTTATTTATTTAATTATTTCAATTAGTTTAATTTAATTAAAAACTTTTTAATCTCGAAAACAAGACTAAAGAAACACCATTTTCTATAATCTTTCGATGTCGTTCTGGATATGATATATCCAGCTTTCATTTTCCAATGTTTTTTCTGTTATAATTTTAATAAAGCTATTATAATATTAATAAAGCTATTGGCTTGGTACAGCTATGTTCCTTAAAGTCTAGCATTTCGATTTAAAAAAACTCTTTACAATATGTTTATTTTTATAAAAGTTATAAGTAATCGAATTGAATTGGATATATATTATACCCAAGTGTATCATTTCCTCAGTGTGGCACCAAAGGATCAATAATTTATTCGAGAATGGATGTTTAAATAAAGATTTCTGTTCATACGTTTGGCTCATTCTCGTATATTTCTAGTGCACTAATTAGGAAGCTATATTGCTAAAATAATCCTTATCATTCATGATTAAAAATTAAATATTCAAGTTTCGCTGAGAATTCATAGATCACATAAAAATTAAAAACTATATCATCAGCCACATTATTTCTTCTTGTTATCATTAACGAAGACTTCCACATTGTAAAACGTATCAAATTAGAATCTTCGACTTTATTTTATTTTCTCCTAATCTCTTCATCACATAGAACATTTTTATTCCTCCTTATTTATTCATCGAATCAATCGACATGAAAATCAAACTAAAATAATAACCACGTTTCTTATCTGTGCTAACAAAACGTCTATTTTAGCCAATTAACATTTGTCTAATTAATCGATGGAAATTGCGGATCATTCTGCCAAAAGTAAAACACGTTATTCCGATTAATAACGCGCCAATACACGAGTGCGTTAAACGTCAGTGTTTTGGGATAGCTGTAGTTCCGATTTCCCCCTCCCCCCACCCCCTTCCCACCCCTCGTTTATCTCTCTTCTCGTATGGACACCCACGAGTGGACTCCGTCTGTGTCTCCGTGCGAAAGTAATCCTCTGTATGGGATGCGACAACGCGGCGCCAGACAGCCTCGCTCGCACACACAGAGCCATGTTCTCGCCGCTCGATTCCCGCTGCGACGACGCTACGAGGACCGAATGCGACCACGCTCGGTCCTCGACTTACGTAAGTCTCGACCATACCGCTGCGATACGACCACAATCGTGAGGTCGCGCGAAGGGATGCACTTGCAACTCCAGGGCGACTTTCCAAGAAAACAAGCCCTGGAAAAGTCATCACGTTGCGAGGAATGCGAGACGTTCTATCTTCGAAGATTCTTCTAATTTTTCTCAGAACGTAAATAAAATAATTAGGATAAAAATGTGTTATCCTAGGATGTTAATATGATACATAATGATGTTGCTCTTCTGCGATCCGTGAGTTTAAAAAATTATATAGACATATAAAACGACTATAAAATCAATCTAAAGTCGTTTCAACCAATGTTAAATCGCTGCGAAGTGAATGAGACTTAATTACTATCTCAGAGAAGTTTCTTCTTTTTAAAACATTAAAATAAATAATTTGATAATAATAAATTATTA
>NW_017305397.1:334224-353716 GCF_001594115.1 Trachymyrmex septentrionalis | reverse complement strand
AATTTTATAATAATAAATTTTATCTTTATATATCTATACAAAATTAATATAATTATGTGAAGTAAAATTAATGATTATCTTATATAGAATTAAATTGGACATTAATAATTTTCAAATTAAATAGAATAATTTATAGCAATTGTAATGAATTTCTGTATTAATGAAATTAATGCAACGGAAAGAATTAAAATTGTAATAGAGACCTCTAACTATGCGTAAAGTTTTAAGTAGTTTATATATTGATAATAAAATAAAAAGATGTTTCTGTAGTGATTTGACAGAAAAAGTAAGTTTTTGCAAAAGATTTGTGCTTGGTTGGAGATTTTTCTTTTTCTGATTAAAGTTTTCATCGAAGTCTTGTAAAACTTATTCGACGAACATGCTTTTGTGAGTTACAAGCGCGTATATACGCGGAAGTTAGCCGAGTTTCCGCGTTAGTTGAAAACTACCTGTGTGCCACTTAGATAGAACGCATAGATGCGAGCGAGATCAACGAGCAGAGATGCTCGTCAGCTCCCTTTCTTGCCCGGTCCTAAATAGGATAGGGAGTCAAGTAACTCGGCGCCTACCGGCAGCGCGGCGACGATAGTAAACCTACTCGTCTCTATTACAACTTGATATACGCGGCGTACACACGTGGTATTCGTATTCGTATTCGTGGTAGCAGATAGTGGGTATCGCGAAGCGGCATCTCGAGCGAAAACTCGAGCTTCGTCGCTCGCAAGACAAAATGACGACGGTCGCAATTGTCGACTTCGTGCATTCGAGAAACGTGAAAATTTCGTCGAGCATGAAACGCGATTCGCGAAGAAAATCTTCATGGGACCGTTAAAGGGACCGAGTTTAAGATGAAATCTAACCCTTGATCTCCGAACAAATTTTACGAATGGTGAAATTTGACAACTAGAAATGTTGCCTTCTCCAGCAAATACAAATTAAAATCTAATTTTGATAATTGGTTATCTCGATATAACAATTTACGAAGCAATCATTGATTCCTTAATTTTTGCATAATTATCTTATATGCATACTGTTTCTCAATGGAAAAAATGATTTGTGAATAAAGAAATAATACTTATTTGACATATAACACAGTACATGTCATGGAATTCATTATTCGGATTCCGACCGGAATTATTCAATTATTTCATAGATTTCTCTTGAGTTTTCTAGAAAAAATGAAATAATTTCGATTAGAATCCATTATCATAAGTTCCATAATACAAGCTCTGAATGTTTGCTCCAAATTTTGTAAAAAAATGACTTTCAGAATTAATTTTAAAAAGTCGCTATATATTATTTTATTAATGCATTAATAGATAATTTAAAAAAGAAAATAAAGACAAGCGCGACATTATAATTTATCAACATTAAAAAAAATATGTTCAAGTACACAGTAAATACACGCGATTATATATATATTAATTTTTTTCAAAATACATAAAAATTTTATACACGCTTTCCATTTGTCGCACAGTCGAAAGATTTGATGGTATATCGTTCTAATTTTGATGTATGTATGTACTATCGAAGAATATCGCAAAAATTGACCTTATATTATAATGCTTAGTGCTGCCATCTAGTGCAGCGGCGATTATGCAAAACTATGGATAAAATAATCAATAGATAATGCACTTACCGACAGCAGATATGCGGTAAGTTATCGACGGAAAACAAACATGATGGCGGCTAACATTGGCGATCCTTCCCGACAATATGAATTTCCGTTCTCTTTCATGTTGCGTCGATTTTCCGATTATCTTTCGTCGTATTCTTACTGCATCATCTTCTTGTACATGAAATGAAATAGATGTAAACTATTAGACATAAAATATCGAATTTAATCTTAAGGAGGTACCTCTAAAAAAATTCGCGATTCTAGAATTTTTGCATTCGCCAAGCAATACCGGATTCGATCGTGTTACACGAGTAATTTAACCAGACAATTGCAAGACACACTACGAGACATTCGAAACAAGCACACATATGTACATATGCAGTTTCAAATAATTCAAAAAAAAATTCACCGAGATACAAGCAATACTGGAATAGATATACGTATACAGGGTAATCTCCATGGTCTTACAACTCAAAATGACTTACATAAATAATTCAAAAACTTCTCGTTTAGCTTCCAAGGAAAGAAGTCAGGGTTTAAGATCCCGATTCGCGCGTTCAAATTCTCGGCTGCGAGGCTCGCGAGGCGCGAAGACGGAAGAGGCGCGAATCGAATTCGACATTTCGACGACGAACAGCGCCGACTCTCGTGCGACGACCACGTACGCCGGAAACGATGCGCGCGCAGCCGGCCAACCAGCCGATCTCCACATCACACGGACACGGTCGGCGGTCGGAGGGGTGCTCGGCGCGATCGGGTGGTGTCTGGCGCCCCCACCATTCGCCTCGATTCGCCTCACCATTGCTCCGCGCGCCTCGCGCCGCTCCGCTTTGCGCGCAATCGTGCCGTGCCACTTGCGTGCGCGCACGTGTATACGTCGGTGTGTGTGCATGGGTAGATTTTTTCGGTTTTTGAAAGACAGTGCACCACGATGGTGATCTCGCAGGAGGTGCTCTCGAGGGCGGAGGAGATTGCCGACCAGGTGAATCTTGCGGCACGGTTGCGTTCCTTAACCGCTTGGTTGTCAGATGACTCGCGGATCCCGAAACCTGTGGGGCCCTGCGCGTGAAAGAACGAACGAAAGGGAAATCGGGTCCTGTGGGAGAGCGAGCCGCACGGTGCGGGCGACCCGCTCCTATCAACGTCATCATTCTTTGGCGCGCGTATTTTTCCATATTTTCGCATACGCGTCTCGCTCCTTGTCGCGTTTCTACTGGCCGCAATTAAAATGATTGTACGGTCGAGGTTATGAATTCCACAGGTGAATTTTCCTCGACATACGCAAGTCGCCGACGATCAAGCTGTGATGATTTTTTTACGTCGCTTTCTCAACGGTCACCCTGTAGATACAGTCATTTGACAAACAGATTTCTTCAAATGGATTCAATATTTTTTATTGCTGCATATGTGTACAAGGATGACTTTGATTTTTTACTGATACGTCCGCACTTATCATCTGCTATTTTTAAATTTGCCTTATATGAATGTGAATAAATAATTGAGTAAGTTCTTACTTATGAAAATATTATAAGTCTGTAAATGAAAATATTACGTTTTCACTTATGTGTTTAATTTCATCGATTGATTTTCATTTAATATTGTTTATTTAATATTGTTATGTTTTACTTAAGTGATGTTTATATGTGACTTTAGTGAACATGTGGATCTTATTGCCTATACTTTCACAGACCTACTTTTCATACTTGTGCACAATAATGCGGCATTATTTTCTGATCAGCAAGTTTCAAATATGTATAAGAAAGATAAAATGTATCAAACAATCAGATAAAACTTGTTAAAACAAAACATTCATACAGCACAGATATCTAAAGATTGTTCTAAATATGTCCTCTATGTCCTATAGACGTTTATATCCTCTAGATAAAGTACGCTATGTGGGCAAACTTTAAAAGATAATTTTTTTAAAGTTCTTAAAAATTATATTTTTACGAACTGTGAAGAAAATCTGTAGTTCATATAAATATAACTTTTAAAAATTACTATGCTATAAGCTTCCAAAATCTTATCTAATAAACGAATAAGTCATAATTTTTTTATTTAATTAAATAAAATTAATAGATATAATTAAAATAGACATTAAGGTATTTATTTATTGCAACAGGTAATCCGCAATGGCAAGCACGTGCTTCCAACGTTGGCACGATTATGTCTCATTGCTACATTCCTAGAAGATGGTTTACGAATGTGGTTCCAATGGAGCGAACAGCGAGAATATATGGATGCTTCCTGGGGCTGCGGAAAATTCCTGGCTACCGTCTTTGTCTTTGTAAATCTTGTTGGACAACTCGGTGGATGTGTCATGGTGATTGGCAGATTGCGAGTCAGCATAGCCTGCGGAGTTCTATTCTTCATCGTTATCCTACAAACTATCGCTTATAGCATCCTATGGGACATGCAATTCTTGTTCAGGAATTTGGCGCTAATAGGAGCGCTCTTACTAGTATTGGCCGAATCCCGTGTTGAAGGCAGATCGCTGTTTGCCGGCGTCCCTAGTCTCGGCGACAACAAACCTAAGAATTTACTGCAATTAGCCGGTCGAATACTGTTGGCGTTCATGTTCATTACGCTGATTCGTTTCGAAATATCATTTCTGCAGATCCTCCAAGATATTGTTGGTAGCATCCTGATGGTGCTGGTAACAATCGGCTATAAGACTAAGCTGAGCGCATTACTACTTGTTGCTCTACTAACCGCGTTAAATTTTTACCACAATGCGTGGTGGTCCATTCCCGATTACAAACCTCTCAGGGATTTCCTTAAATACGACTTCTTCCAGGTAAGTTCTCTCTGAGTTTACTAATTACATAAATATTGAGTATTTTTATCATGTTAAAATTTATTACAATGAAGAGATTAGTTTCTTAATGTTTTATTTCTGCAAAGTAACTTTATAATGTGTAAAGTAAAAAAAAAACTATAAGTTAAATTCTAAATAAGTTAAAAAAGAATCATTTTTTTATATCAGAAGAAAATTGCTAAATTCAAAAATTATAAAAAAAGAAGAGCTAATTTTAATTATTTTTAATCTAAAGATTTTAATTGTTGTTTAATTTTGAAATTATTATAATTTTTGTGTGATTCATTATACCTATTGCTTAGTTTAATATATAATTTCAATAAAATTTAATATGATCCTCTATATAAATATTCTGATATTCATTTCTTATTTTATTTTATTACAGACATTATCAGTCATCGGTGGCCTTTTGATGATAGTCTCTTTAGGTCCAGGCGGTGTATCGATGGATGAACATAAGAAAGAATGGTAGAAATAATTCCACCTAAATGGATATAGAAGATGCATGCGTCATTGGGTTGTCATGAAAGTTAAAGTGAATTATCGTGTCTCCCGTTTTATCCTTATATGCGCTCAAAAAAAAAATCATAAACGAGTCGAATAACAAAGAACTCATTGCATGGATATCATCGGTCTAGAAGCGATCATATTTTATGTTGACTAATCAAATTTTATATTTTAACATTGCGGCAAAACATTTGAAAGATTTCGAGATCAGTAAAACTATTCCACAATATTTTAGAATATAAAGTTAGCATGAAAGAAATAACAAGAAAAAACGTACATACTTAAATTGCAGCTCATAAAAGTTTAAATACTCGCATAAATTTTATCGAATGATCATGTAAAAAAATAAAGAGATGAAATAACAATTGTGTTATTCTTTTATATGTTTTAGGGTATTTGTACATGTATTAACTAATTGCAAAAGCTTTATAAATTATTTTTAATTTTATATGTATTGTTTTTATTTCGTAGATCATTAATACAATAATCGATAAATTTCGAAGATTTGTTTTTGACATATAAAATTAAAAATAATTTATAAAGCTTTTGTTTGGTATATGTGTACAAGTGTCCTGAAATATATATATAAAAGTGTAACTAACAATTGTTGTTTTATAGTCTTCTAATTTTTACATGATGATTCAATGAAATTTATGTGGCGATCTGAACTTCTATGAGCGGCAATGTACACATACATACACATATAACACACACACACGCACACACACATACACACGCGTGAAAATATTTAAGACGATTGACATTGTATATACGACGCTGCGTCTAATGTGGATAATGTATTTTTTCCATATATTTTTGATTTATCTAACTTTAATCGCGAGCTAAACCGATTATTTCAAAACTTGTATTTTAATATCGGATATATGCTTCCACATTCTGTATCTAAGATTTAAGAATTTCCAGGAAGAAGATCCGTCGATCCTAGTTTTACTGTAACCTTTTTTTAACTTAATTGACTGTAAATAAGTGTTCCAGATTTGTCTTAATTATGAAATATAAGAGAAAGAGCGGGTTGTTAAAGAGAAATCAGCAGGTTAAGGGTTATTATAGTTAGCTCCAATAATATGTCATGCGAAAATAAACCGATCTTAAAATAGCGTGCGTACGAACCTCTCTTTACATCAGCAAAACGAGAAAGAGAGAGAAGAAAGAGGAGGAAGGCGGACGCAATCCTACAAAGTTACTAGGGGAAGTGCAACGCCTTTTCGACATCTTCTCGAGGCTAACCGGCGAAAGAGTAAAGCTCGAAGAAGTCTGAAAAGATGAGAATCAAGAATCAAGGATGTAAGCAAGTACCTGTGAATAAAGGTACCACTATTTTATACGGGAAACCATTTGCCTATGTTGTAAGATCGGTGGTACGCGACGAAAGATGCGACCATTGCCTACGAAGGTAAAAAAATGTTTTATCAGATATATATATATACATATATATATATATCTACATAAAAAGATAATCTTGATAGAATCGTCTTGTCCTATTGTTCCTTCAATCCCAGCCTTATTTACGTTTTATTGTTATAATTGATTGTTGAACTTTATTATCTTTATGGCGTTGCTAATTTATCGGGATCAATTCGTAACAAAATTATTATATTTGTATAATATTTTATACATATATATAAAAATTTAATAGTTTTTTACTGACAACAATTGGCACATCTCGTAATTTATTGAATATTGTTATCGGAATGTTAAAGAAAGATGATTGTCCCTTTATTACATATTGTGAACACTTCTGTAATTTTTATACAGAATTATATATAATGTATATTAAATGGCAAATTATTTCAATCTGAATTTTACACACATATGCGCACATATTTTATATTAATCTATTTACAAACCTCACTGATGTTGCAAAAGTTCAGCATTAAATATAAGATAAAAGCTCAAAACAGTAAATGCTTTTTATCAGCCCATAATTTTTAATGAGAATTATATCAATAGTTATATCAATAGTATTAAGAATTTAGACTCATTTTTCATTATATACACTTTTTATACTTGTCAATTTTCTATGTTTGCAATATCCGAAAATATAATTTTATTACGCAATATTTGAAAATATAATTTTGATTTATGTCAAAACTAATTTATAAAATATATAGGGAATTTAAACGAACTTAAAATTTTTTTCCCAAAATAAGAATATAAGAATATACAATGTGCATTAAAATTTTCGGAAACGAGAGAAAAAAGTTATCAGATCTACTCATAATATTTCATATTTTTGGAATAATTTTACTCTTCATGATTGCTTGTAACAATATTTAAATATGCCTGACTTCTAAATATTCATTCGAAATATTTGAATTAATGTTTAAAATGATGAATATTTGAACATAAAATCCTTTGGTTGTAATTTCTTATATTTGAAACATATTTAAATCAATTTATTAAATGAATATTTTATCATAAAAGATAAAATTATTCATCATAAATATATTACTTAAGAGATGACATGAGAAATAAAATTTATGTATATATTTTTTTTAATGTAAAATAAATGCACTTTTAGAAATTTATTTCTACAAATTTTTAATTTAACAGCTATTTCCAGTAATTCATATATACACACACACACGACATATATATATATGTATGTATGTATGTATGTGTGTGTATAAATTGCCTAATCAAAAACAGCTGTTATATTACAAATTTGTAGAAATAAATTTCTAGAAGTATGCATTTCTATTTTTATATTATCTAAACATAAAAATAATCCTGTTGTAATTTAAATTCGTTCGAATTATATAAGACGCCACAAATATATTGGAAAATATAAAAGTTAGAAGTTTAAGGTTATGAACAATACCGGTATTTATTCGTCGAACAAAAACAAGTAGGTTAGGTTAGATCACGCTTTAAAATCTTCACATATTCAGAATAGAAAGACCAAATATTTCATAAATGTAATTTTCGAAATGAATTCCGACATAATAAAAAAGGGAACGACAATCTTTACTGGTAGACCATTTGTTTTTACTCTTAACTCGAAACATAGGACTACTCGATGTGACAACTGTTTGAAGAGGTATAAATAAACCATATACTAAATATTTAAAACAGCATATAAAATTACAATATTATATCTGATAGTTTTCTGTTACATTATTTTAATTTGAGTATTTTGGGTTGAAAATTGGTTTTGTATATCCCTTGGTGAAAATTTTGTTTTTAAATTCTTCAAATAATTTTTCAGAATTTATAAGTAAATTTCAGATTTCTCTCTTTAGAACATCTATATAACTTTACACCGTTTAACAAATTTCTTAGATTTTTATATAAATTGAAACACACTTCAGAAGTAATTAGAACCAAGAAAGACTGTCTTTTCTTGACTTCTTCATATAAATGTGTGAATTTTGAAATATTTTAAGATTACTAAAGTTTCTCATTTCATAATTTCTAAAGAAAATTTATAAAATTTGAACAAGTTTAAGATATTTTTCATAAGATGCAACATTCTTAAAAATATGAAAATTTTTTTTCACCAGGGAATGCATTTGATACACATTATATATTGCTTTAAATACTTTGCTATCATATAATTTATTATTGCAGTGGGAAATTGTTAAAGTGCTCGAGTTGTCAGTATGTGTATTATTGTGACCGCAATTGTCAGAAAGAATCGTGGCCGATACATAAGGCAGAATGTACACGTTTGAAAAAGGTGTCACCGAAAGTGTTGCCAGATGCGGCTCGACTTATGGCACGTATCATTCTCAAACTCAATCAAGGTGGAGCCGAGGAAGTGGGCTATTACACTGAGAAAAACTTCAGAAGATTCAAGGACCTAATGTCTCGTAAATATTTTTCTCTCTTTTTTAAAAAGAAGATATTTTAAGAAAAAATCTATAAATATATATAATCAATTTATATCTCTGAATTGTAGATTATTCAGACATAAAAGTGGATGTTAAGCGAATGGAACATTTCACCATGTTATGTGGAGTTTTATCCCAGTTTCTCGATGAGACATTTATGCCTAATATCGCAGAGTTGATGGGTATTTATGGCAGGATATGTACTAACTCTTTTAACATATTGGATATCAATATGAATACTATCGGAGTTGGTATTTATCTGGGAGCATCTGTGATAGATCATAGTTGTAAACCTAATGTGGTTGTTGTTTTTGAAGGAACTACCATTATTGTTAGAACATTAACAGACCTTCCTTCTTTGAATTGGTCGCAGGCAAGTATTGATAAAGATGTAAACTCTAATAGTTGAAAAACATTTAATTTTCTTATTCTATAGCTCTCAAAAGTTTGATGCGATTGATTCTATTGATAATTCTCAATCATTAAAAACAATACTTAGATATATTTTACATTTCGGTATTTGTGTAATTTTATTTTGCACAGATAAGAATATCCTACGTGGATTTACTCAATTCTAATAAAGATAGACGTGAGGAATTGCACAGTTCGTACTACTTTTGGTGTGATTGCGAAAGGTGTAAGAAAGAGGAACCAATGGCCGAAGCGGCTGCATGTCCAAACTTATTATGCGACTCGCCGTGTTCGATTGAAGCTGACGAATGCGAGAAGTGTAACACGGAAATATCTGTAGAATTTAAAGAGACATTTCGGGAAGTCGTCGATTTTACTGTTCACCACTTGGAAAAAATGAAAACTATGGCTTGTATCCTTTTGATATTTACATGAAGAAACTTATATTTTTTTTATTTAATAAGATATATAGAATTTTTGAACAATGCATTTATTCTATACAACGATACAATTTTTCCTTAATATTTTTCCTTATTAATGACAACAGATCTTGATGTTAGTAAGATATGTTTGAAGAAGCAGAAGGGTGTAATGCATAAATTTAATATACAACATGTCCGTACTCTAGAAATGGCTCATATTGCGGCTATGAACCTGAAGTGCTGGGAAGATGCGGAGTTTTATGGCAAGGAACTTGTGTCAGGATACTTGTGAGTGATCGTTAATCTGTACAGATAATGTTGTAAGATAATTCATAATACACTTTTTTATTATTTTTTTATTTTAAATGAATAATTCTAGTTGAGGATGTCATTGCTCGCTTTTTAGATTGTATTACGGGGAAATACACCCTTTGACAGGACTGCTGTATCTCACGGTAGGAAAGATACAGTTGCACTTGGAAAAACCAAAAGAAGCGCTCCAAGCATTAACTAAAGCGAACACGGTGCTAACGATAACGCATGGTGATAAACACTCTATAATAGAAGAAGAATTGAGACCTTTGCTCTATCAAGCTGATATGGAGTCGAATAGCGCGTAACGATCTTAAATTTTTGTAATTTTTATAGTAATAAAGTATTGTTTAAACACGACGTGTTTTTTAATTTTTAGTATATCCTAATTATTGTATAATTTTTTTCCGAACACAAGAATTTTAGCATATTAATAGTATTAATACATTTATTAAGATAACAATTATTTTGTATTTCTTTGTATCATTCTATCGTTTGTAATATCCATGATTTGATTAGAAAATTAGAATAATTTATAAAATAAAAATACCAAAACGGAATATATTCTCGAAGATGGAACAATCGATACATAAATCGAACTCGTCAAGCTAATGAAATGAAATCTTTACGTTTTGGGAGGCAAGGGGGAAGGTTGAAATAAAATAAATGTAAGATACAGTTTTTAGCAATCTAAAGACAAGGACTATTCAAAATGAGAGGACACAGGTTGGAGATAAAATCTGTTTTATTATCACGTAAGGAGTTGATTAGTAATCGATATTTTTTATGAATGGTATGTCGAGAGTGCGGAGCAGTCGGTGCTGCCAACTTTGGGACATCGAGAGAGAAAGAAACAGCTGCATGAACTGCTACTGGCTGTTACATATGACAGCTGTCTCACAGTGCGTTCAGCGGCGAGAGATCCGGCTTCGTTCCATGAAGTTTGGATCGTGCTAAAGATCGAGTGGTAAGTGCAATTTCACACGAATGTTTTATGAATTCTCGGGGTGATCCTGATCGTTCGTACGCCGTGCGAATCATCGAACTCTCCCGACGACCGGATCGTGAAAAAAAATTCAATTTGGGTTAGAAAATCAGATCTCATTCAATCTTGTTTGCGAGGATGCGTGGGCTTTAAGTGTTCCGATGCTTGTACTCCCATCTGTTCTATTAGAATACGGTACATCTCTCGGTAACGATGTGGACAGTACTTGACATTGCTATATAATAATCATCACATAGAGCAATTAAATTATTTACCACCGTTATCACTAGTAATATGTTTTTAGCTTGCGTCGTAAACTACAAAGTGTCCTCCAATAATCGTATCAACGATGAGAATTATACAGCTTTTGTGTTTTTTTCAAGAAACGATATATTTATGTTATTATTTTATAAATATTTTGTAAGTATTTTTATGTTATTTTTGCTTACGCACACTTTTTGCTTTATTTTAATATATTTTCTACAGGTATTTGCAGTTAACTTTCCTTTTTAAGCATCAAAGTTATTTCTTAAACTGATGCTTCTTTGAGGAATCGCATGATGTTTTCTGCCATTAAAAGATTAGCCGGTAAATCCGATGGGATCGGCAATGCGTCTCCTAGACCAGCCCATCAATCCATGCCAACAAATCTTCAGAGGAAGTTTGCTAAAGGCGTGCAATATAATAGTAAGTATTTGCAAATGTATATGCTTTATGTGTAGATGATGAAGTAGAACACCAGTTATAATACAATTTTTATACATTATTTTTAGTGAAAATAATAATAAAAGGAGATAGGAATGTAGGAAAGACATGTTTATTCCATAGACTGCAGGGGCAAAAGTTTATCGAAGAGTATATACCCACGGAAGAGATACAGGTGGCGAGTATACAGTGGAATTACAAAGCTACCGACGACGTGGTCAAAGTGGAGGTATGGGATGTCGTAGATCGTGGTAGACGCCGACGGAAATTAGAGGGTCTAAAAATGGACAATACTCCGGCTAATGCAGAAAACATTATTGAGGAACCTGCCCTAGATGCCGAGTTTCTCGACGTTTATAAGGGTACTAATGGTGTTATCATTGTAATGGATATCACGAAGAATTGGACATTTGATTATATCCAACGTGAACTGCCGAAAATACCTAGCCACATACCTGTCATTGTCCTCGGTAACCACTGTGACATGTCGCATCACAGAACCGTTACCGCGGATCATGTGACATACTTCATAGATTCACTGCACGAGAGAATAGCACAAGTAATTGAAATGATTGTTAATATTATAATCATCGTGTGTCTCGTTATCAATGAATATTTCTCCAGTAGTAAATTAAAAAAAGTAAATTTAAAACAGTTCAGTCATCATGTCCAGTAAGAATTGAAGTTATTACCATTTTTTAATTTCTAAAATTAAGAAATTAATTCTATATCTTGTTTTTCTTAATATTTTAACAAATATTATTAAAACATGAAACCATCATACTTTAATAAAAGTTTTATTTGAAAGAATGTTGAGGTTTTCTGCAGATATAATGTAAAAAATTGAAGTTTTTGAAAGAAAATTCACATTTTATTTATTTTATTACTTTATTAATATAAATTTTACTAATCATTTTGAAAAAAATTCATTGACTTGTGTAATTTATATCGAACAATATTCATAACTCAACACCTAACTAAAAAACTTCACTTAATTCTAAAGTTAAATGAATTATTGCAGGTGAGATACGCAGAGTCATCAATGCGAAATGGTTTCGGCCTAAAATTATTACACAAATTTTTTAATTTACCATTTCTGCAACTGCAACGCGAGACACTGTTGAAGCAACTCGAGACCAATGAAGAAGAGACGCGTTTGACCATCCAAGAACTGGATCTCTTCCAGGATAGTGACGACGCTGATTACAACAAATTCCTAGACAATCTCGTGAATCGTAGAAGAGCACTTGCCGACTCAGTGTCCGCTAGCAATCTAGTCGCAAACATTGTTCCGACGTCTATGAGTAATTATCACCTTACATCTTCCAATACAAATGCCATCGGAGAAGTCAAAAGGTCGGCTTCGATGCCTGGTCCTATCGGAGGTGGAACTCCAATACCAGTGAAAAATTTAGACATGAAACCGAGGAAGGAGAACTCTACGGCGAGCACATTGGATAATGTAGTTAATTCCACGAAAACATCACAAATTACATCATCTATTTCACAAAATTCCACTGTTAAAATAGAAACAGTTAAACCGGCTGAATCTGCTAATAACAATGGCGAGAGAAGAGATTCACTCAATCGGTCATCATCACTTATGTCTAAGATCTTTGGTCATAAGAAGGAAGATGAGACAGATGGGAAACTGCCAAATATTAAAAATGTTAATTTGAACGCACCATTGACTAGTGTTGAAGACTTTGTGCCGGATGGAATGCTGGACAAATCGTTTTTGGAAGGCTGCAGTTTGAGCCCTAATTCCCTTACTCCGGAGCCGGACCCTGCACCAGCTCAGGAAGAAGCAGAATCTGAGAGGTAAGTAAAAAGTTTTTTAAAAAGCTCTACTATTTCTAGAAAATATAAATAGAACACAAATTAGAAAATAATGTATATAATTTAAATTTTAGTTTACAAAATTACTTTTTGTGTTCAATTTTATTTTAGTTAGGGATCTTAAATTATTATCAAGCATTTCTATTAATATTAAAAGAAACTTGCATAAATTATCATTGCTTTCTTAAAATAAAATCTTTAGTTCTCTTGTATTTATCTTTTTTATCTTTGTGCATATTAATAGTTATTTTTATCTCAGTTTCAGTAATGTAATTCTTTATATTTTTCATGTAATTCTGCATATTATAAATATGATCAATACATACTATTACTAAGAATTGTATTTTCCATTTTACAATTGCAATTATAATCAGTATTAATATATTTAAAAAATTGTATTATCATAATATAATTTTTTACAGTGACATGGAGACTGGTAATCCTCTGGTAGCCGGTTATGAGGATGACTTGTCGTCCATCGAAGAAGTAGCTTCTCCTATACCGCCAAAATTAGCAGAGAATCCGCTGTCCAAACAGAAACACAAATTAGAACCGTTATCAGGTCCAGAAATAAATATCGAGCAGCCAAAACAAGTCACAAAAAGCAACTCCGTTTCTTCTATAGAACAAGAGCTGCAGATCTCCAATGAATATGAGTCAAACGAACAACCAGACATAAACTCGGATGCTTTTGATAGCTGGTTGCGACGGGATTCCAAATGGCGACAAAGTCCTGAAGGAGGTGAAGATGTGAGTAGTACTAGTACAAGAAAGGATAGACTGGAATTGAGCGATAAAAGTCTGGATGTTAGCATGACAAGTTCTAATGTTCATCTGGAGCTGCTCGATGATACTAGTGTGCGCCACGTAAGCTCCAATGCTAGTAGTCCAGTGATGAAAGAAAAAAAGAAACATAAAGAGAAGGTAATTGTCTTCAACAATGATTTATGGAAGAAGATTCTTAGTTGACTTAGAGAGTGTTTTTTTTTTCAATTCTTCAATTGATTTTGAATTATGAATTTATTATTTATTTTTTTAATCGATTTTAGGGAGATGAAAAGGAGAAAAGGAAAAAGAAGAAGTCAAAAGACAAAGATAAGGATAGGGAGAAAACTGAGAAAACCGAAAAAAAGAAAAAGCGCTCATCGCATCGATCCAAGGACGAGAATCGGGAGCGAGACGAGCTTGAAGAATTTTTGAACGGCTCGGTCACGAGAATTGGCGTTGATGTGGCCTATGAGGCAATTTAGCATTCATTATTTAGCATAATGTTAGGAAATATTCTCGGTAACATTTATTAAAAGCGCCACGCATCTTCCAGAAAGACTTCGCTCTCTTCGATGTAATGTATGTAACGCTTCCTCGAAAGCGGAAGAATAAGATTATTTTTTGCGAAAAACAAATAATATGTTTCGAATCGCGATATTAATCTGCGAACTCGTTATATACTCATTTTCCTCAAACAGTGAGACGTCCGTTTTGGGACTGCTTTGACCCGTATTTCAGCCGGGTTCTGCATCAGTCTGCCACGATAAAAATTGTGATTTTACGAGGGATACGTTTCATCGATCAACTATGCATTTATTTATATTGCATTTTCTCATGTTGGATGTTTGACGATTTTTCACGTACATTTGGAAAACCGTACGCGATGAGTTTGTTGCGTGAATGGATACAATACGCGAATATTCTTTTACCTTGTACGTAATATGACGACTATGTGACATTATAACGGCATACTTACGGCATTATTTATTATACTTTCCATTTTTAATATTTGTGTTCACTTATAGTAAGATTTATATGTATATTTATCGTTGATATCATTTATAAATTTTCTCTTTAGCTTAAAACATATGCGTCTTGTTGAATATAATTCTTTTAAAGAAGTTATACTATATAAATGTTACGTTATTGTTGTATTTTTCATAACGGTGTATAGCATTGTATGACCATGCAGCTTCGTGTTAATAAATGTATATAAAATAAAATGTCTTATTTCTATAGTGGAATTAAGTAATCCGCAGTTTTGAAAAATACTTTGTGTTCTAAAAAAATGTTGCTAATTTAATTTCAACCAGTTTAATTTCGAAAAACGTCGGAATGGCCTTTTTAAGGTAATAGTACAAAGAGAAACCTATACGGTCGAGAATAGATGCCTGTGTTTTTAAATGAAACTATTGACACCTCTGTGTGCACAAAGAATTATATAGCTTTGGATATTTTCGGCAAATGCTATATCCACGTTTTTTTCTATGAATTTCTGAGAGGCCTTCTACCATTCTCATTGATTACAATCGACAGTTTTCTTTCTTTTTTATCTTTCAGCAAGTTGACGTTATGTTTACATCAAAATAGCATTAAAGACATCATTTTGATATATATATATATATATATCAAATGACAAATAATTATAATGTCAAACTGCTACATTTTTCTTTTTTTTTTAAATACAATACATTATACACTAAAATATACGTTACAATAAAATTACATACACATTTTTTCCTGGCAATTATAATATAGCAAAAACAAATTAGAGAGACCTCCATCATCAGTGGAAGGTCTCTGTCGATTCTAATCAGCGGACCTCTTTTCTTGGAACTTGTTACCATTATACTTGTTGAAAAAAAATCAGAAAAATGTAACTCGTTATTTTATTCGTAAGATATTAATATTATAATATATTTTTATAACATATATAAGATATTTCAAAATCGTTGACGAGTTTTCAAAGCAATCTTGAAATATATTTTTCACGTATTTAATATCGCGTACAAATATTAATATAATTGAGTAATACGTAAGAATTATTGAATACCTTGTTGGCAAATTCCAACGATATTTCCAAGTCGTTTTTCTTGAGTTAAATTAATGAGTTCTAATCGATTTTTCTTTACCGAAGGAATTATAAATTATTCGGTTTTGAAAGAAAAATTATGCGAACCCCGAAGTCGGCATAATAGTTGTAGTCCTCCACCGTGCAATGTAATACGACATACAACAGGCGGCTGTAGTTTTAAACTGAAGATATCGCAAATCGCAAGTTCGCAATAATTAACAAAAACGCGGGCGTGCGATTTATATAGGGCGCATTCAACCGGATAAAGCTGCTAAACTGCTCGCCGAGCGATTGAATGTGATTAGTTGGATCTATAAGTAACAACCAATCATATTCATTTGTAAGCAGACTAGCCACTTTGACGAACGCGTCCATAAACTTGGCAGTGTCTCGCTGCAACTGCTGCGAGCGTTGAATTCGAACGCTCATTGGAGAACACTAGTTTTCGGATAGAGTATATAAATAAAATCCTGAAAAATTTATTTTTTTTTTCGGAAATTAAGCGCTGTTTCTGGAAAGAAGCTTGTATTCAGAACACGTTTTGCGATATTATCACGTGTTTAGCTTTAACGCCATTAACATGTTCACATTACCACCGAGATACTCCAATGATATGGCAGCTACAAGAAAAGAAATTAGGAATTAGGATTTCAACCTATCAGAAATCGGATATACCGGAATACACAATTCCTGATAGGTTGGAATCGTTATTCCTTATTCTTAATTCCTTATTCCTTCTATTGTGGCTATACTCTAACCTCTAATGTAATTTGTAAGTTGTGAATTCGTATACAGCAAGACAAATTGAAGATTGTAAACAAAAATATACTTTATAAAAACAATATTAAATTGTGAAATTATATAAACTAATCTTAGTTGCAGTTATAAAAATTTAAAAATTATGTAAATGTAATTTGTAATATAATAATAAATTTTGTAATAGAACTGCAAATTTCAATATGGAAAAATAAATAATTACTTATAAAGATAAATGTCAGAATTTTAAGATGCATTTTAATTAATTATTATTTTTTATTCTTTACAGATGTACATTTAACGATTCTTGTTACATCAATAATAGAAAATATATTTATTCTATGAACAGAAATTACCAGTAAAAATTAATTTTTTTATCAGGAAATTCTACAAGTGATGTATTAATAACGTTAGTAGTAAAAGTGCAGACATTAAATAAAGATATGATTATCCAGGAAGAAGGTCATATGTATTGAGCAAATTGATGAAATTAAATTTCATATTTATAACAAGGCATTATTTCTCAAGCAAAATGCCTTACTATGCAGTAGCCAAGGGTCGAAAACCTGGAATTTACGCTACATGGTAAGAGAATCAATTCAACCAATAAATTATCAGCAAAAAAAAATTAGAGTAAAATGCTCGTATATTTGCTAAATAAATTAAACAGATTCGTAGCTTATTTTGAGTTACATAAAAATCTGTTTAAAAAAAAATTAAATAAGTTTTTTTATTTTTAACAGGAATGAATGCAGTGCCCAGGTTCTTAAATTTCCTGGATCAATATACAAGAAATTTGCAACAGAAAGCGAGGCTCGAAACTTCATAAAGGAGCGTTCTTCTTCAACAAATTCTAAGAGCCTTGCTTCATTGAAAATTGTGAAATCTGCAAGGTAAATATTAACCCTTCACTGGCTGTATGAAATTTTTTATTATAGTTTACATCCTGAGTTGTTAAGGTCCATAACAGATTTTTTTATTGATTTAAATTATGTAAAAATCTGAAAAAATTCTTATATATTTTTTAAATCTTTAACATGTTTTTACCATAATAGAAATAAAATTATATTTTACTTTTTTTTTTGCAAATTTAAATGTAATAATTTTGAAAAAAACGTGATATTGATTAAAAGTGCATAACTTTTATATGAGCGAATGAAAAAAAATCTTTTTGAGTTACAATACTTTAGGATAGTACTTAAAAAATATATAATGATGTTGACTTCAAAACGTTAAATTATTTGAGCATTTAAAAAAATAAAAATGTTTATGATTAAAAAAAACTTCAAGTTTTTTGGAAAAAAAAAATAAAATGATAGCGATATACCGAACTCCATTATTCATTTTCTTAAAATTTTTACAATTAAAAAATCGACTGTGTCTTAAAAGATCCTGCATTGCTGATGGAGAGTTAATAACAATTTATGTTTAATATAAATAAGAAAAAAATATTGCGAAACTCTTTAATAAAACTCTGAAATCTTATTACAATATATCGTTCAAAGCTAATATTTTTAGATCTCAAACCTTGCCGAAACAGTTGTTTACACTTGGTGGTAAGCAGTCTGCAATAGTTCAGACAAAACCATTATCATCAATTTCAAAAAGGACTTTATCTACAAATGACGATAATAATGAACACCCAAGCAAAAAGAGAAAAATAACTGATATTTCAAACAATTGTCTTGGATTATCTCAGTGTCTTAATCAGGTTTGAAATTAATAGTACATCAATAAAATTTCTCAAAAACTAAACTAATCAACTCTACTATTTATAAATTTTTTAATTTTATTATCAAAGCGCACTATTTATAATTTCATCAATTTTTTATTTTATAGTTGAATAGTTGATTTAGTTGATTAGTATGGTCTGAGAATTTCATATATTTTAATAAATAAATAAAAAAATAAATTATATTGCAAAAATATATTTCATAAATTTGGATTATATAGGATGACAAAGCGGATTTTATCGTGGATGAAGATGGCTATGTGAATGTTTTTACGGATGGCGCATGCAGTTCGAATGGATATAAGAATGCACGAGCTGGTATCGGTGTCTGGTTTCAAGACAATCATCCCTTGTATATTTTATTTTTCAGTCTTGTCCATTGTCTATTAAAACTCAATGAATCAGCTCGTAATATAGGTATAATTTTTTAGAAATGTATCTGAACCAGTAAACGGACGACCTACTAACAACATGGCAGAAATCCAAGCTGTTACAGTAGCTTTGAGACAGGCGAAAAAGGCAGAAATCAAGAAGTTGAAAATCAACACCGATTCTAAATTTCTCATCTCCTGCATTACGCAGTGGATGCCAGCGTGGAAGAGAAGAGGATGGAAAACTGTGGATAACAAACCAGTTATAAATAAAACAGAATTATTGGAAATGGAGAAAGAATTAGAGAACTTGACTGTTG
>NW_017305397.1:321542-334124 GCF_001594115.1 Trachymyrmex septentrionalis | reverse complement strand
ATATATAATGTATACAATTAATATAATATAAACATACTATTGTGAGGCATTTAATCTTCTAGAATCATGTGAATGGACATGTAGGAATTCATGGTAATGAAATGGCAGACAAACTGGCAAGAGAAGGCTGCCTGCGATATAAAAAACAAGTTGAATAAAAGATGAAAAGTACAAGTACTTCTTATAGATTATATCTTAGATTATTTGTTTTATTTTTACATACATAAACTTTTCTATAGAAATCTCATTATGTATTTATTATACCTGAAATGTAATATATAATTCACTTTTGTTATAATACATAATAAATCTAATCTATAATTCACTCTTTTTTTTTAATGACTTTTACTATTGTTAAAATAATATGATCAGACACAAAATATGATTAAAATTGTAAAGTACATTGTTACATTTTGTGCATGTAAACAGAAATTGCTATTACAAAAATAGTTACAATATATATGACTAAATCATACTTAATGATAAAAATGGCTAATTCTTGCCAAACAAAAGTATGAGAAATTATATTTTCCATACTATAGATTATTTCTAGAAAAATACATGCTATTTTTACATTTATATCTACATAAATACATTCTTTATTGCGATATAATTATTAAAGCTATCAGTAAACTAATATACAAGATCATTGTTTCATAGATGAGACAAAAGCTAGCGCATTCTCGTTTGTTGTCTGTTGGTTCAGCGATTTCGATGATCTCGTCGATATTTGTTTAAGAAGGGTGTAAATATCCTCCGGAGATACTTGTAACGCTAATAATTCCAATACAATTCTATAAACAGAGAAAATAGTATTGTGATAAAACCGTGCAGAGGTTATGTCCGTGAGTGAAATTCCACTTTTGATAACTCTCAACAAATATCTCACCGAAAAACTCCGGGTACCGTGGAGATTCCCGTTATTTCGGCTAGTTCAATCAGTTCTTGTTGATGCGATTGCGAAAATGCCATTTTCCGCGAAAATCATCGGCGGCACGGATTCACAGACTTTTGGATTTACCGCGTGAAGTTATTCGCAGATAAGCTCGAGATTTTAGGTAATTCAGATCTGACAATCGTCGTATTTGTAGTTTTTTTTTTTGTCAAAACGAGTGAATCATAGCAATCTCAACCAATCAGACATTACTATCGGCCTAGTGAATTTACTTGATTCGATTTAATGGAAAAACTCCAGGCACCAATCAGAAAATGTGTAATAAATTAGCCAATTAAATTACGTGGGATTAGCTTCACCCCAAATTTTCCATTTCCCGTTCTCTGCCAATGAAATTTCTCGAATAGTCACGTGATATATCGTCAAGCTGAATCATAGGATTCAAATTATGTTATGTTATGTTCTCTATACATCGCTTGATAATGAAAAAAAGACAAAGGCCAGTAACGTCATTTTCGACACTTTCATACGACTTTTTTTGCTAAACGAATGTGGTTGAGTAGCATAGGGCTAAAAGTTTTAAAATTACTACGCTAATTACTGACATCGTAAACGATCAAGTAAGTTTTAATGAATATGACATTTTTGCTTGCGAAAAGATTGTAGATCTCGGATAATGATCTTCGATTAATCGAACTGGCGAGGATCTGTTGCTTTATTGTGTCATTTCTTTGTTATGTACTTCGACCATCATAATATATGTCTTTTACAATTGGAACGTACAAATGTAAAATATAAAAAATATAGAATTATTGATCAATATTAATTATGAAGTTATTAATTAAAGCAATCATGGTATCGAGGATAGAAATAGATAAAATATTTTGGTGGAGATATATACATGACTTCTTTTTGGCTAAACTTTTACATCAGTTCATCTATTTTTCTTTTCTCTCCAGGAGCAAAGAAGAGGAAGAAAGGTGAACTGGTGCAAAAGTTTATCCAAAAAGAACCAAACCACATTTATTTACTGGAAAGATAATAAAGAGATTTAATAATAATTTAATAATTAAAAATAATAAATTTAATTAATAATTAAAGAGCCATTATGAGAATATCTTGAGAATTGCAATCGAGGCTTATATAAATATTATTGAAAATATGTATACTTTTTTTCTTTGTGATTGTGTTCCTTTTAATGTATTTCATAATGCTATATTTGAAATTGTAGTTTTTTTCTGCATTTGATAATACTATGTCTTTAAAACTGTAATTATAGATATAATAAAGAAAAAGTAAACCAATTTTTTTTGAAGATTGCTCTTTTCTGATTATTTGAAATTTATATTTGCAAAATAAAAAAAAAAACAAAAAATAATTACATGATCTAATGCATTGTTTGAAATTTTTGAACCCCCCCCCCCCCAAAATTTTTGAACTTAAAATGAGGTGCATTGAATAAATTATTGAAGGAGGAATTATTAAAATGAGATAGAATAAATTATTCAAGGAGCATAAAAGCCAAGATATTAGTGCAATAATATTTATTCCTTCATATATAATGATAATATAATGATAAACATTTCGATCTTAGATTAGGTCATCTTCAGCATCAGAACAAAAATTATAAAATATCTATCTTCAGACTTATATTATTTAACACCACATAAATTTTACATATACTTGTATGATCTTGTAGTTTTAATCAATTTTGTCCTATAAGACTATACCTGTCTTATGTTATCAGTCCAGATTTCTCCATAAAATAATCGAATTTGAAATAGATATATATTTGGATGATGAAAAAGTAAAGATGTTGAGTGCAAAAAGTGCAAGTAACAGATCTATAATTGTATTTTCTTTTGTTTGATATTTTCTTTTTTTTTATATGATTTGTTGATATGATAAAAGTAATAATAATAAAATATGCTTTCCATTTGATAACACAAGTCGACACAAGCATCGTTCTATTCTTCTTTATATTTAATAAATAATAAAGATAGAATGATACTCATGTTACCAAATGAAAAGACCTGTATAACTAGCAATGTGCCAAAAATTAAAGTATGAAATTAAAAAATTTTTTTTCTTAGAATGCCTTACTACGCAGTGGCTAGTGGTCGTTCGATTGGAGTTTATGATAATTGGTAAGAAAATTGATAAAATAATTGAAAATTATGCTTTTTGCAATCACAGAATCTAATTACCTTGTATTAGGGAGGATTGCAAAGACCAAGTTCATGGATATTCCCATAATAAATATAAGAAGTTTGATACACCAGATCAAGCTTGGGACTTTGTTGACCAACATTCTTCAAATACTGGACAGTCATTTAATACTAACAATAAAGCTATAGCTTATCGAGGTAACAATCAAGTTGCACTAAAAGGTTACCGTGGTGAAGTTAGCGGTTATCAACGTACTGATTATACGGTATGAAATGGAAAATATTTTGGAAATGGCTAAGGGCACATATACTTTAACACTGAACAAAATAGTTTTAGTGATGATGTATTAATAATTAAAAAAGTACAATGTGGTAACATTATATTTCACTTTGTGCTAATTCTAGAAACGTTTTCTAAATTTTAAATTGAATTTAATATTATATTAACTACTTTTATTTTTCAATTTTCCTTGATGATGACTATACTTCCTTTGATTAATGATGACTGTCGATTTGCAGGAAGGAAGAAATACTGTCATCGTACGCGAACGTCTTTACAGGAGTGGCAGAGATGGAAATGGATATTTTGTCGAAAACAGCACACGTACATACTGGAAAGATAATAATTAAAGAGATGCCAACCATGTGTATGAGAACAACCAGAGAATTTCTTTTTTTTCTGAAAAGTTTATATCATATAGAGTTTATATTATCATATAGAGTTTACGAATAAACTTAGTTTATTAAAAATTTAGATCAATTAAGGAATGCATTATTTTAATTTTGCATGTTATTGGTTACATATAAGTTGATCACTCGTGCATTTTCTTTAAAAATATTGCACGAGGTTAACAAATAAATACTACTTGTATACAACTACTTATTTTATAATCTTAAATTATAATTTCTGATTTCATTAAAATGGCAATTTTTCCTATTACGAGAGTTTGTGAGCAAACTTTATCGAATTCTTACCTGGAAAATTGGAATTATTTTTAAGACTTGTCTTTGGAATTTGTGTCCTTCAATGATAATCGCCTTTTTACCTATCCTTAGATTACTCTGGGATCAAATTCGTATTTTAATTCTTTGCGTTTATCAATAATATATCTTTCTAGTCTAAACGCCTAATGTGTGTGTCATATACGAAGTAGATACGTAACAAGTCTGGGAATCGAATTTATTTTTGCTTAGGTGGTCACTTTAGCATTGAATTTTTCATCTTGTATAAAAACTAAAAATAAAATTTAATTATTTTTATATTTTTACATAATTATATTTTATAAATATATTATTATATATTATAAATGTTTTTGTAATAAAACATTTGTATAAAATTATATATTATATATTTATGAAATATAATTATTACATAAAAATATATAAAAAACTTTATTTTATTCTCTTTATTGAACTATATTTTTTTATTAAATATTTTCTAGATATTTGAAATAATAGAAAATTCTTCCTTACTGTGAGAAAAATTGCATTTGAAAACTGCACCTTAAGAATAAAATGCAATATAGGGAAATTTCAGAACTTCGTCTTTTTTTCGTGTAGTACTAGAATAGAATGTTTAGAGGCTCCGCACAATAAAAGGAACAGAGAACAGAGGACAAAAAAATAAGAGTTTTAACCTATCAGAAATCATGTATTGTAGAATATACAGTTTCTGATAGGTTGAAATTCTTATTTTCTGTTCTCCGTTCCTTTTATTGTGCGGAGCCTTTTAATATGTTTACTAAAGCCTCTGACACAATGCGAAAGGATAGCGATAATGGTAGAAATAACTCGATTTCAACCTATTAGAAACTATATATTCCAATATATCTGATTTCTGATGGATTAAAATCGTGTTATTTTTTTTTATTGTTCTGGCTGCACCATTGAACGCATTCAGCGAACTCAACAGTTGAGTAAGGGCTCACTGTTATTGGTTATTCTTTTAGTTCATTCAATCAAAATTTTAGATCTAGAAGAATACATCAATACAGCGAGCGGTCACTAAACTGTTGAGTTCGTTGGACTAGGCCATTGTGTCTGGAGCTTAACGATTGCATGCGGTTGGAGTATAACCTACAGATTTTTGTTTACTGTATCCTTCATCAGCTAGTGGAAGACAGGCGAAATATTGTTTCCTGACTTGATATAAACTTAACTAAGTGATAAATTTATTTAATATTTTCTCAAAAATTTAAATTGAATTATATATTTATAATATTATTTCAATTAATTTTTAATCATGTTTTACCATGTAAGTTAATTTCATATATTCTGTACAATTCTATTATTAATTGATCAAATTTAAAAGAACAAAATTAATTGCTTTTTAATTTTTTTAATAAATATAGATTTCTTTAGAACATGAGATTTTGTTACATCCTCGATACTTTGGTCCCCAATTACTCGATACTGTAAAGCAAAAGCTCTATACAGAGGTAGAAGGAACTTGTACAGGAAAGTGAGTATCTTTTGTATATTTTGATATTAAAAGTTCCAAAATCTTAAATTATGTTAACTTTATGTTTGTTCAGATATGGCTTTGTCGTAGCTGTCACGACAATTGATAATATAGGAGCTGGTATTATACAACCAGGACAAGGTTTTGTAGTATATCCAGTCAAGTATAAAGCGATTGTATTCAGGCCATTCAAGGGTGAAGTGCTAGATGCAATCGTGACTCAAGTGAATAAGGTACAAATAGATCCTTTTTTAAGAGTATAGAATAATCTGTTTAAACATTCGTTTTCTTCTTTTTTATCTTAGGCCTGTGGCCTATGTTAACCTCTCTCATATGCTTGTGGTACGTATACTAATTATTTAATTGCCATGAGCATGTGGGACTTACAGTTCCAAATGTTGATTCTGAACAATGAATTTTTGAGACGTGTTTTTGTGGGCAAGGATATTCTCGGGGAGATTGCCAGCCTTTTCTGAGAGAAGACACGAGTATAAATATTTCAGTTTCTACTGAGATCGAATCCGGGATCTCTGGCATGATAGACGCTGTCTGCCATGCCACGCTCGCACTTAACATTCGTTCATTAATTGTTAAACAACTTGATGTCTCACGATTGTCACATTTACAGGTTGGAATGTTTGCTGAAATAGGTCCACTTTCGTGCTTTATATCTCATCACGTAAGTAATTGTAACAATTATGAAATATAGTAATTAAGTATGTTACATATATGACATAAATATTATATAAATTTAAATTCTTGTAGTCAATTCCAGAGGATATGCAGTTCTGTCCGAATGTGAATCCAGCCTGTTACAAATCAAAAGAAGAAGTAAGTCATGTCATAAAACATTGTTTGTTGCAACAAAAATTTTGTAATTGTGAGAGTAATCAATTCAAACATATCTTTCAGGACGTAGTTATTCAGGCAGATGACGAAATTAGACTGAAAATTGTGGGCACAAGAGTTGATGCCACGGGAATTGTAAGTACTAAATTAACACTGAATTTTTTCGTTTTACATCAATTTACATATTCAATTTTTTGTTTCAGTTTGCTATTGGCACGTTAATGGACGATTACTTAGGTAACAGGATACTTAACGTTATTGTTTTGCAAGGCATTTAAATGATATATTTATAATTTATTTTTCCCTTTTTCAGGTCTCGTATGCAACTAGCATGGCTACAATCTGTGTCTTGTTTAAAAATATTTATTAGTTTATCTGAACATGTTTTATATTTTGAAAACAATACAAGTGTCTTAAAATACTTTCTATTTTTTTATAAGCAGTGTGTAAGATCGATATAATTAATCCGACAAAAAGATATGAAAATATAATAATAGTATATAAAATCATATTTAGATAAAAGGGTAACAATTTAGATATCTTTTATAATTGTCAAAATAATGAATTAAAACAACTCTCAAAGAAATTATAAATTGTGATAGATAATATATTTATAAAATAAAATTAAGTACAAAATATATACATATATATATTTATTTAAAAAACATTAATGATATCTTAAGTGTTATTAACAATCTATAGAGGCAAAACAAATAATGATATAGCCTTATTAACTCTGGTAAATAATTGTCTCATTTTCTAACATTTTTTATAAATATACTGCAATATAATTGTCATATCTTTTTACGGAAACACTAATGCAAAATTATATGGTCATTGCTACTACTAAGCAATTAAAAAATCAGATATAGGTAGTTTATAATCATACAAAGATACTGTTTAGGTAATAATAGATCTTTTTTAATTCACATATTTCTCATTTACTACCAATCATCGTTTCGTAGGATTTGCAATGAAATTGATACGTCAGCAACATGTGAAACCACTGACCATGGAAAAAAGCATTCTTATTCTGTTCGTTGTGACGATTTGAATAAAATCGTATAATTCCATCAACCAGCAGTGATTACAACGGTATTCAATTCATAGAATCTTCGTTGCTACTAAATATGTTTGCAAGATTTGTGAATAGTGCTAATTTCGGTGCAATACGTAGGTCTTCCTTTTTCGTGATTGTATCTTGATCGGGCATCATCTTGTCCGCAATATGCTTATAGACTTTGCCATTAGCATTAACATAAAAAATAGAGAAGCCATCGTACCATCTGAAATAATTCCCATACATATTATTTTCATAGTTTCTATAAGAAAAATTAGTTAAAGGGAATTTAAGTATTTTATTTTTTCTTGAAGAGAGAATAAAAAATCTGTAATACGGAATTAGAAAAGTAAAATTTTTTTCAAATCACAGTAAAAACTTCAATTAATTGGAATTAATGAAAATTTATGACAATTTTATTACAATGATGTTTTTGTTAACATGAATTTTGTAATACAGATGACACTTACACATCATGATTGGTATTTATGGCATCTTTTATTCTCCAAAATTTATACTTCCAAAATATAGTAAACACCTTCCAACCCGTGACACCTTGTATACGCCAACGAACCTGTACAGTATCGTTTTCAGGATGCATTGTTATCTTTATGATATCTAATTTGACATGTGCAAATTTCATATGACCAATCATTCTAAGCAGCATATACTGTTTTATATAATTGTTAAGCCCCCTGCAATAATTTTTAAATGGATATATAAAGAAATAGCAATATTTAAAATGTTAGACATTCCTTATATTGTTTTATAAATTAATACATAAATTAATTTATGTAATAAAATTAATTTACCTTGTTGTTATACCTCTAATATTGTTAATAAAAACTAGATCATCAGTATATATCGAAATGTTCAAAGGTTTCACAAACAGCTTTGGTAACTACAAACAATATTTCAATCAGAAAATAATAGTCTAGCCCAGAGAATTGTCTAGTATAAGAGAATCTCTCTTATCTTAGACAACTATGCCTCAGAAAATTGTCTCAGAATTATTGTACTTCATTTTTGAAGGAGCATGATTATAAGTTCGAATCCAAGTCAATGAAAGTGCAATAATTCTGAAACATTCTGTAAATTATATGACATACATCTTGACTAAGACAATCGACTACAGATTGCAGTTGTTCCTGCGATGGTTTACCCTCGTTTTCTTGTGGTGACTGTTGCGAGCTCATTTTTATAGTATTACTTGTATCAGCAGAAATAAATAAGATATTTTTATCAATATTTGTTTCTTGACTACTGTGTAAACTTTCTAAAGAAATCACCCTATTATTACATAGAAATGAATTATCATTTCCTATAACACTTTGGGCCTGAAACATTTTAACATTGTTTGACATGATTCCTATAGGAATTAAGTGATTCCTATCTTTCAAGAAGGCAATATTGAGTCTCTGTGACTTGTGCAGCCTGCGTGGGCTTTGGAGCCAATACATCATATTCTTGCTTTCATCTTCAGAGTACCGTTTGGCTAGCTTTTTATTCCATTGATTGTGAATGTCAAGATAAGTCAACGATAAATTTGGAGGAAATGTACATCCCACAAAAGGTACCAACTTTTCTGCGGTGTTTGCTCTTGCAGACAGTGTTCTCTGTGTACCCAAGAACTAAAAATTTATAGCTATGGTAAGATTCTACAGCAGTATATAATTGTAAGAAGCTATAATATAAAAGATTATAAATTGCAAATTATTCAGATTAAAATATAAATAACAGTAGTTCTATATATAGTGTCTCACAACTACCGCATTTCCTCTTAAGAATATATTCTTGAGGTAATTTTGAGACAAAAATCTAATACAAAAATATTATTCTGGATATTCATATTTCTAGATTTTTTCAAAAACATTCCATCCAATCCAATAATAATAGAGGCTATAAAAGTAAAATGGTTTTTGACTTATAAGCATTTAAAGTTAGTTTATAATTCAAAAAATTATTGTAGTCTTGACATTTTTGTATTAGAATTTTGGTCTTAAAATTACCTTAAGAATACATCCTTAAGAGGAAATGTGTGAGAAACCTTGTGTATGTGTGTGTGTGTTAGATTTATTAGCACTCATGTTACAATAGTTTCTATTTTTAAACTTAGACTAAGTTTAGTTCATAGTTTAGTCATCTGTTAGAAGCTTATTATCATAAATCTACAAACAGTCATTTCTTGTATTTTTACTACAGAAAAATTCGCTTCAAATAAGTCTATAATTGAAAGAAAAAATGCATGATACTTCCGAAACATTCTGTATACCATACATCAACAAACAGTCCAATGTGTACATGCATACAAGTGTTTTCATTTTTGCGACAACGTGACGTGCGATGCCTGTCATCAAACTACTCTTTAATCATCACGACTTAACAAGAATCGGAGGCTCGGATTTCGCCGCTGTCGCAAAAATTCTGTAGATTCGCGTTATATAAGCATTTGGAGGTTAGGACAGTCGCTGGCAGGTATCGTCTACACGCTGCGACACGAGACTTGCCAAACAAAATCGGTCACGCAGGTGACGCACCTGCTTCAGGAAGGCGGATGATTCGATATTCTTCTGTAACTGATTACGATCGAGTTTTGATGGTGTTTTTCGGCTGCTGCCGCCGCTTACGAGCGACGACAGCCGGCCGGGCAACGTGCGAAAGCACAAAGACATGTTATGCGATCGCTCGTGACTACAGCTTATTCAGATCAACGACATACTCCACGACGGCTCGCAAAAACACAATGTAACACGGTGTGTCAAGTCACTGTTAACTATTATGTGGTGATCTACACGCGTGGTGCCTTTCAACACGATCTTGCGCGGTCCGCAGCAATCCTTTCCGGCTGTTTCCGGTTCGAAGAATTCGGACATGTTCTTGTGCGCTTCGCAAGATAGCGCTTCATAAGATAGCGCTAAAATATACATATTTTTAAAATAGTTCGAAATTCGCTGTGCACAATATTTTTTTATTTCACATAACTGTGAAATTTTGTGTAAATTTCTGATAATGAAATAAAATCGCGGGCGAATATAAAACATCGTCCCGCACTAAATCCATTTATTTAATATTTTATAATATGTTTATGTATATTTATACATATATGTTATAAATCTGTTTAAAAAGTGCGAAATGTAAGTAATTTGTAAAAGTCGACGAAAATATAATATAAATTTTGTAGATTAAATCATAATAGAGCAAATATTAGTCAATTATTTTTTTAGAAATTATAACACAATATTTGTATATTAATACTTTATTTTTTTATTGACAAATCATTTATTGTAAATCAAGAACGAATAACACGCAACATGGTTGAATTCTAGAATAAATAAAATGTATAATGTAATAAAATTCAATGCTCAATTTCCTATATTCCTTCATCTCAAGCTAATAATTTTACATGTAACATATCAATGTATGCAGCATATTCTAAGACTTAATTTTATCTCTTGTTATTCTGTAACATAATAACATTTATAAGTACATATTATGAAAATTTTGTTCTCAATGAACGATGAATTAATTCTCATTAATAATATACATACATGCACAGAGATAAATCATTCTTGACTCAATTTACATTTATTTTTAATAAATATGTAATTAAATATCTTTCTTCGCGCAAGTTCTACAATCGACTGAATTTTATATATCTATGCACTATTTTATATATTATTTTATGTTTATACTAAGTTTAAATGTTTATATCACTCATTTCAGATCTTGGATCAGACTTCCTAATTTATTTTAGAAATTTTATCTCTCCTAAAGAATTCTTTCCAAAAATAACACTTATATTAATAAATTCAGTTAGCTTATGTTCTAATATCTAATTTAACTATCTTAACATTTAACGGAAAACGGTACCTCCATTCTATAATTCATCTTTGCATCATTTTCTTCGTTTTTTCTTTTTCATTTTCAACTTTTCTAAGCATACAAGATCTGCTTCAAAATGAGATTATGGTCTTTTATATTAATCTACCATTTAAATGTTTCTAGATATACTATACTATTTGCTATAATTATTCTTCACCAAGGCTCAATTTTTGCTTAATTTCCAATGCAAGCTTGTAACCGAGTTCCGGTCGTCGGTCTCTTCCTTCCACCATAGCCTTCACCTGACTGGAGTTCACTATCACGCCATTGCTGCCTATTACGGTGGCCTTGGTCTTCTCGATGTCGACGAGGTCCACGCCACGACTGCAGTCATCAATCAGTATAGTGCGATAACCGCTGGTGAGCGCATCTACTGCAGTAGCGCCCACACAAACGTCATAGGCCAATCCACAGATATAGATATCGGTGGCGCCTTTTTCTTGCAGCTGTGACGACAGCGTGGTCTCGGTGAGCTTTTTGTTGTCCCAAAACACCGAATACGAGTCGACTTCTGGATTCGTGCCCTTGTAGATCTTGATCGCTTTGTCGATGATCTTCAAGTCCTTGTGGAGCTCGGCACCCCAGGAATCTTGTACGCAATGACGAGGCCACAGGCGTTGCTTCAGCAATGGTGGTCCTTGAAATGTTACTGTGTCGTATACCCGCGCCGATTCTTTCGAAATATTGCTGCTGATGTCTACCTCTCTGCAATAACATTTGCTAATAAATATCAATGTGCAAAGCAGATTTTCTTCCCGTTACTTTCCCGTTGTTTTCTTTATTTCAATTGCTTGCTTCGTACTTTTTATCAATGAATAAAAGTTTTGATACTTTAATAAAAATGGAGCAGTCAAATATATACAATTTAATGTTTTAAGATTTAAACTTATATAGATATATCTTAAGTAAAGATAGAAGTAATAGACTTTAAATTTTGCATTTTGCAATATGTGAGATATAATTACCTCAAGTGCAAATTATCAATGAAGGATACATGGTCTACGGGATGCCAATCCAGGGAATAAAACACTGCATCGAACGGTACAGTTTCCAACAATCGATTAATTGGGTCGATTACTTCCGAACCATCGTGTTGCGCGGCGCATTGCTTTATGTTTAAAGAACCCGTTATAAAATCATTTTGCACATCCACAATTAGGAAAGCGCTTTTGGGACGCGTGCATACTTTGATCCATCGGTTCCAGCACACCTACAAGTTGGACCAATAGAAACAATTTTTTACAAGTATATATATATATATATATAT
>NW_017305397.1:297474-321489 GCF_001594115.1 Trachymyrmex septentrionalis | reverse complement strand
TATATATAAGTATTAAATAAGTCATTGTAAAATTTTGAATACATCAATTCAGATATTTATTAATAATTAAAATAATTTAAAAAAGAAAACAAAATATTTAAGTATAAAATTGATTGCGTTAATATCATTATATATATATATGTATAGACATCCTATTACCTTCCTAGAAAAGACAAAAAAAAAATTGATAAAAAAATATAACTAATAATATACTTTTTATTTAATAAAAAAGTTTAAACTCAAATTATTTTTTCTATTATATTTTATATCTTAAGCTCTCTTTTAAAATGAGTTATTATAAGTTATAATATAATGAGCATCCTTTGTATACCTCGAACTCTTCCCTGTCGATCAGGCCGTCGCCTTTGAGATCAAAGATTGAATACACCTCGCGCAGCTGATCCTCCTCGAGGCCGTAAATCTTGCCGCGGTCATTTCGAAACAATGCACGACATATGAGATCAAATTCGGAAATCGACAGGAATCCGTCGCCGTCTTTATCGAAGGCGGTGAAACACGCGTCCATGTCTTTCGATGCTACTTGCCGACTACCTGTTTCCAAGTTCCACTTGTTTAATCAATACCCAGATTAGCGTCTGTCCGATCACTTTACACCTGGACCGCTCAGACAAATATAGATCTATCGATGAAAATACTGCAGTATTTTATATATAATACTTATCGCTATTATCTGCAATATGTTATAATCTAGCCACTCGATTCTCTCGAAGAGAAACAAGTGGTTCACAAGTATCGACTTTTGTCGTCAAATCGATTTATTATCAAATGGCTCGGTGTATTACAATATTACATAAAAAATTGTTTTATTCATCATGTCTTTTACATTTCAAGATTGCAAATGAAAGGATTAATTTTGTTCCTTTACTATAGTTTTAGACTTCTATCTCATAATTATAATTTATCAATATAATCATTTCGCATTACAGTATTATTTCATTTAGGCCATGATATTACATAGACTGCGCGAGTCTCTGATGCGTTAACAGCGACACGTCGATCATCGCTTCAGGATGCAACAACTCGTGTACGTCGTACTTAGAGGATTCTTCGTATGCATACGTCACAGAGGTATCGGATAACAGCATGTTGCATTGCGCCAGGATTAAGATGCAATTACGTAACCGTGTGCAAACATTGCGATTTTCCATCGGAATTTTCGACAGATCCTCGGTGAAACCACCCTCGGATTTATCGACATTTTGAATGTTTGCACTGATCCATACATAGCCGTTGTAACCGAGTATCAAAGTGGCTCCGCTCTCTAGAATGTGATAGTGTGTCTTCTTGCGTTGAATTAACATCGGTGGTACCTTTAACATTATCCCCTGCGATAGTTTGCCATACTTCAATACTCGCGTATGTAGGGAGAGTGACCCGTCTGCGAAGATTGATTGCACTTCTGCACAAATCAGATCTCCTTCCTGTAAATATCTGCGCATCGTCTGTTCATCTTCGGCGGATCTTCTTCTCTGCAAGTTTTCAAAGAATATTCAAATACGTATGATATATTGAGAGCTGTTGCATTTTTTTATTATTTTGACATAGTACTTACTAAATAAAAGTTTTATAAAAAAAACTTAATTACAAGAGTATTTAATAATTCTGAAATATATTTTGGTTAAAGAATATTCAATTACATTAAAGAATAATAATAAATAGTAAAATTATTTTTTTCAAAGTAAAAAATCAATTTATTATATCAATATCCAATAAAAATAATTTAATAAGCCAAAATCGAGCATATAAGAATAAGAAGTTATTATAAATTAAAGAAAGTAATAATTACATATATTTATATTTTTTTTCTAAATTCTAAATAGACTCTATGGTCAGTATTCATATTCAATTCTTATATTCAATATTCATAGTCAGTTCTTATATTCAAGACCATCTTAAGTTCAGTTTTCAGTTTGTCACAAATCAATCAGAAAGCTGCATTAATATCTTAAGACATTACTTGAAATGGTCTTAAAATAAAAATCAACTATGAATATACCAGCCTAAGATTAACTTAAACATCATAAAAAAACTTAAATCTCAAGGCTTAAATTTCAAATTTTTATACAAATATTTAAAAAATAGAAGTGCTTCATATATATATCTTACCAATTCACCACCAGGCAAATTAACACTGGACAACAACAGAACAGCATCAAGCTTAGCATTTATATCAACTTTCCAACGCTTCTGTTGTACTTCCGTTATCCTTCCTACGACAAGATCTCCGATCTCTCCATTATAACGTGCCTTCAAGGGCCTAATCGATATAAGTTTGTTCACCTTTTCCAAGATCCCAGCGACTGATGCACGCAACGTTTTTTCATCATCAACGTAAGTTCCATGGCCTCTAATTAAATAATCAGTTTCAAACAATCAATTTCACATTCCTGTGTTGTGTAAAATCAAAACAGCCAACTATCTACCTCAGAAAATCCGGTTGATTGGATATCTCCTCGCCAGGAGTGTACAGCCGTGGCTGGATGCCATCATTCGTTATTAGATTGAAGTCTACCCTGTTTACCGCCAGACGTACATTAATGGGCGGATATTGAGCCATTATACAATAATATTGACAAAATTTAATTGCCCGATTGCTCTCACCTTCCAACAGCTTAATTTTTTTTTTTGGTTAAGCGTCACCGGGTCGTAAATGACGTTAAACTATCAACAGATTGACGACATACTCCATTTTAGAAGAGTGCCACATGGTATCACTCTTGAGTCATGAGTGCCACATTACTAATTTTAATATGCAATTTTCTCATTGGAGCTCATTGGATGCTACGCACAATAAAAGGACAGAGAACAGAGAACAAGAATTTCATCCTATCAGAAATCATGTATTGTAGAATACACAGTTTGTGATAGGTTAAAATTCTTATTCTCTGTTCCTTTTATTATGCGGAGTCCCTTAAGATCAAAGACACAATGCGAGAGAGTAACGATAGAAATAACACGATTTCAACCTATCAGAAACTGTGCATTCCGATATATCCGATTTCTGATAGGTTGAAATCGTGTTATTCCTATCGCTATCGCTATTCCCTCGCATTGTGTCTTGGGCTTTATGGTTTGTAAAATCATAAAGATATCAGCTCGCATCAAAACTGAGGTTACGAGCGGGTTATTCTAAATATTTATTAAATATTTATGTAATGAAAGAGAGAGATTAAGCTGATTCTACAATGAGTAGTCGGAAATTATATAAGTTTTAATAATCAGCCTTAATTTAAATAGGTGATTGATTTTTCGCATCTATACAGCTACGGTCGATTTGGTTTCTAGTTTTAAGAATAAAAAAAAGATTAAGAGTAAGTTGAACCGAGATTATTAATCCACATTAGTAGAAACGGGCATTAGTCGTACAAGTTGGCTATTGGTCAATTTCACCGATTTACAATAAGACTGAGGATTATCAACTACCGACTTATTGTAGAATCAGTATTATGGATAATACAACAGAAAATGCAAAAGATTTGGATGATGAATGTCCGACAAAACAAGCTAAAAATATGTCTTTTCAGAGTAAGTTACATTATAATATTATTAGGTAAAATATCAGTAATATACTAGCAGTTTATCAACAGATTTAAATCGAATTTTCATATATAGATTGTATCAATTTGCATGTACATTAAACTCATGTTCTGTCAGTAGAGTCTGTTAATAATCTGATAACAAATTACTAGTAGAGAAAACCTATATAAATAAAACCAAACAAAACCTATATATAATTTCATAATGAAATATTTAATTATAATTGGCTACTGAATGATAAATTCTGCTTGGTTCCTATAATTAATCTACAATCACATACCCATACATTCTGCAATCACATATCCATACATTCTGTTATATCTCTATTGGCATCTATGAACAAAATGTATAAGCAGATTAATTTATAAGACCTATTTTTAATAGTTTTAATTATTTAGAATAATTACTTATAATACAATTGAAAATTTTATCTGTATATCTTATAACTTGGATTTCTTTTTTCAGCTGCTTTTAGCAACTTGAAGAAATCTGAGTTTTTCACAGATTTGCCAGCTTCTAAGCCTGAAACTTCCACGGCAATATCTTCAAGTAAAACCAGCACTGTCCTTGTCAGTCCAAAGCAAGTAATACTGTTTTCTTATATTTTATAAATTTATTATAGTAATAATAAATTTTAAGTATAAATTTTTAAGAGTAAATATATTTTGCAAACTAATCAAAGTTAATAATATATTTTTATAGAAAGTAAGTTTGTCAATAAAATTTAAAACATGTTATATTAAAACTTAATTAAATTTAAAAAATGTATAATATCTTTTCTTTCTTTCCAGAAAGGCAATCCGTTACTAAAGTTTATAACAAATGTATTATGGGAATATTCCGACATTGTGCCAGATTATGTAATGGGAAAAACTACATGTGCTCTTTTCTTATCAATTCGTTATCACCAACTAAATCCTGATTATATTCATGAAAGACTTAAGTTATTGGGCAATGCGTATAACTTACGAGTGCTTTTAGTACAGGTATATAACTACAATTTATATATTTATTTTATAAAAATATTTAATTGATTAATATAATTCTTTATACAACATTAATTCTGATTAGGTGTAATTATATTATTTATTTCTCATAATTCATAATTTATAATCTTAAGTTTTATATAAATTAGAAATATTGTAGTTTTTTGTATCTATATTAAAATTTTTTTTTCAATTAGATTGATGTCCCCGAGCCTCATCATGCTTTGAAACATTTAACAAGGATTTCCATTTTGGCAGACTTGACAATAATGTTAGCATGGAATGCAGAGGATGCAGGAAAAATTATCGAAACTTATAAAATATATGAAAACAAACCCCCTGATAATATCATGGAACGCAGCGAAACAGCGCCTTATCAAAAAGTAATTATTAATCTACTAAAAAATATATATATATAGATATATTTAAAAAATATGTATATATTTTATATATATGTGAGAAAAATATTTATATAATAAATATTCGTTACAGTTGGTTAATGCCTTAACGACAGTAAGATCTGTCAACAAAACTGATGCAACAACTCTTCTAACAACTTTTGGCACATTAGCTAACATTGTAAGAGCACAACCCAACACTTTAACTTTATGTCCTGGATTTGGTCTACATAAAGCTCAAAAACTTCATAAGGTTTTACATGAATCTTTTCTATGCACACCAAAATTTTCTACAAAAGAATAAAATTTGTTGCAGTACATGTATATTGAATGCTTTACATTAAAGTTTTATATTAACTATAGAATTATTGCGCTAATAAAATAATTAGATAAAGTCACAACATATACACAACCTAAGAATGTATATAATTTATAAAAAATAAAATTTTTTAAATAAATTATAAATGATTCACGATATGTACAATAAAAAAATAATGACTAATAAATTTTTTAATTTAATAAAACATGAAAATTATAAATTATTAAAAATATGATTTATAAATAACTTTAATCTACAATATCTCGTATCCATATTTAGCTTTGTTAATTTGTATAATAGCTTTCCAGATAGCAAAGCGATATCTCAGCAAAATTGTATAAATCTGTGATTGCTTATGATGGTGGCAACTTGTTTTAAATTTATCTTCAATGATTTTGAGTATACCGATATTATAGCAACATGCAGACAACATGTATATGTATTGTCAGTAGTTTAACAACAAGATAGCTGCGTCAATGTTATCTTGCATTGTCGGCAATATGAGAGCATTGTATGATGCTGCATTATTATGGCAACATGATGACAGTACGAATTTTGATGATTTTAAAATTGTCGGCAAATTGCTGACAAGTTGCTACTCAATGTTATTATATTGTAAAGGCATCAAGTTGCCAACAAATGAGGACTCAGTTGCTGCAATTTTGATAACAACGAATACTTAGCAATGTATATTTAGCAAGCAACGTGCTAGCAACAAGAGACACGTTGTTATCTGATGGGTTTTAGTATGTATTAATTTAATAATGCAGATGACTGAATTCGCGCTAATTGTTTCTATTTGTGGATTCAACGAATTACATTATAAAAAAAAATAAAAATAAATTAAAAAGTTATAAAGAATAAATGTATAGGAGTTATGGCTCGTATTTTGGATCGATGCCGATTGCCGAAATACTTGCTATGCGGCAAAATACAAAGCGGTAGCCAATGAACGTACAGTTTCTAAGAAAAAAACAATATGTTATCTGTCGTTGAAATGACAGGTTTGAGCGGCTCATGAAAATGCACCTTAATCTATATGAATGCGGCAAAACGCGAGCTGCTCTTAGAACAAACTTGCGATTTGTATGCCAATTTTACTAACGAGATTATGATCAGTTATGATTAGAGATTGCTATAAGTCCGTAAGTTAAATGTTCATGATTATTGATCGTTGAATAGATGCATTCTTATTTTTAAAATATTTTCAACATTTATTTATTCTGTAATTCTTTTCGAGGTTATAAAATTACTTTTCTTTTGTATATTGTTAATAGAGAGGTTAGATCAGAAGAGAAATAAAGCTTTTTTCTTTTAATATTAATTTTTTTTAGTACGAAGAAAAAATGGAAGACTTTGTACCAACACGTGGCTCTCAAATCAAGAAAACTGCGACGAGTGATTACATATCTGTAAATTATACAGCGCGAAAGAAAAAGGTGAAATCTGCAGATGACTCAAATAACAAAGAAAAGCTTGAGGAATCTACGAAACAAACACCTGCTGAATTAAAACAACAACAAGAAAAAGAGATGAAGAAGTTGCGATATGAGATTATCAAATTTGGTATGTCTGGTTTCGAGAAACCAAAGGCGAGGAGAGCAAAGGTTGAGCTCGCTATTAGTTTAGGTGCAATACCTCCCAAGAACAGGAGAATGAATTACAAAGCATTAAAGACGCGTCAAAAGATAGAGAAAGAGAAGAAAAAGGAGGAAGGACACAAGTCTGGACTCACCAGTAGTTTGCTCAAACCTAAGTCTAAGAAAACACGGAAGAAGGATAGTGGTATTCTACAAGTTTATGGAAAAGTACCGAAAGATATCTTGCCCAAGAAAAAGAGCTGAAAGTAAAAATAGTTTCTAAAACATGAAACTTTACACGAAATTGGTAGGGTAAAGTAGAAATATGTTTTAAATAAAATATCTTGTAAGGACTGTTCAGAATAAAAACTATATTTATAATTAATAATTACAATTAATTTATCAATTAGATATGTTTTAATTAGATTGTACACAAATTAATTTTTAAAAGAACAAATTAATAAAATTTACGAATTCAAATTAATATACAATTTGTATAATAGTTCAGGAAAAGGACAAGGATATCTGAAGAAAAAGAGGCAAAAATTTATAACTGCAAACATTTAAAATATTTTCTGTTGATTCATCGCTTTTTCATTACAACATCAACTATCTATTGTCTAACAATAATATCTCTTCTGCATATTGTATACTATGTATGAAGAATAACAAGTAATAAAATAATATATTTTTATATAATATATATATGCCTTTTTTTATATGATTTTTTTATATTAATTTTTTTTGGGCCAGCCTTGAGCTTTGTAATATATAGGATATAATGCTCTCGTCTGCATGTATTTAAAATAGGATATATTCAGGTGTTCATACAGTTCACACAATGCCATAATGGAATGATTCGGCATTCTGGAGAACTGTACGTTGATCTTTCGAAATGAAATCAGTCGAAGGCAGCCGCCGTTGGAGCCACCTCTAGTAACATCTGCAGGAAGGCATTGACACCTTCTATAATCAGAAAACAAAACATACAATGTAAAATTTAAAGTCAAACAGAAATTAGTAGAAACAACTTTAATAAAAAAACAATTTTTTTTTATTAAAGTTATTTAGTCAAAATAAATTTAGCAGAAAACGGAGAAAAAAAATTTTAATAAGAATTTTAATTTAAGATTTGATAAATCTTTATTTTAAATTGAAGAGAGATTTAAAAGATTTTGAATTTTGATTTTACTTTCGTATTTTTTGAGATTCTAATTTTGTTAACTTAATTTTATTGATCCTTTTAGGAGTTTATTTCTACGTATATTTCTTTTTACAAACTTAATATTTCAGATTTCTTGAAACTCGACTAGATTGATTTAATTTGAATTTCAGATTTTTAACAAGAATCTTAGAATTTTACTTGCTGCTTTTTCTTTTTTAATAAGATATTTATTTCTTTTTTAGAAATAAGTTTAAATTTCATATTATATAATATATTGACAAAAACTGATAACAAGGCACTGTATAAAATTTTTAATCGTTCGTTGTCGAGTCTTTATTTTCAGTGTAACGATGTCTATACCCACCCATGAATTTGGGCACATATCCAAATTTTACGAACGGGAGGTAGACGAGCATGCCCGCACCGATAAAGCCAGCCGCGTACAGATACTCGATCTGGGGCTTGTCGATAATCGGCGCTACTATGAGATACGCGGAGATGACGAGCACAAGAATAGGTATCATTAGTGGGCATTTGTACGGTCGCGGATGATTGGGCCTGGTCTTCCGCATCACCAGTAAGGCGACCATCGAGCCGCCGTAGAATATCCATGCAGTAAACGAGAAGAAGTCAATCAGCGAATCGATGTTACCGGAGAGAACCATCGCGCCTGCGAAATCAGTATTTTGGCTTACAACACATTTAGACACCTTGAAGTCGATACAGTCCATATAGCAATGGTCTCGCCTTGAAAGTAGAACAACATATGTATGTTACATAAAACAAAATCTCAAATAAGTCGGGAGGACACGTTGATGATGTAAGAAAATTTAGATACAATTCTACTCCTAGAAGATATCTAAAAGACGAGCTGAAAATTTATATCGAAAAAATATTTAAAAAACAATTTAAAAAATTCAGAGCGATTAGATAAAGTTAAATTTCAAGTGAACGCTCGTAAACAAACACAAACAAATAGAAACGAGTAATTTGATTTTGGTGAATGCGAAAGAGTTATCTCTCCAAGCAAGTTTTTTTTAATCCAGGTCTGTTTTGATACCTGCTACGAGGGAATGGAAGATGAGGCCTGGGGCAGGAGTAAAGCGTCGCACGTGCACGTAGCTCAAGCAGTCGAGCAGATGACCCTCTCGCGACGCGGCGAAGCAGAGTCTACCCGCAGCAAACAGAGTGCCATTAGCGGATCCGAAGGTGCTGATCGCTACGGAAAGCGGCATTAGCCACGCCATCACGCCTAGAATCCGATTGCCGAACGTCTGCGAAAAAAAATACTTCGATCTATCATCAGAATATAGAAACAAATTGATCGGAGCAAAGTCTCTCTGAATTCCGATAACTCAATTCTACTTGCAAAGCGATATCGAAGAAATTCATATCTTTAGCAAACATCAATTAACAATGACTTAGTTATAATTTTCCACTCAACAATATAATTGTAATGTATGTTATATTATAATTATTGTTGAGTGGGAAATTATAACTAATGTAACAATTATGTCATTGTTAATTGGTGTTTGATGGGATCGATTCTACCATTTTACGCGTCACTTTCGGAAGGAATCTTTTTCTGAGAAGAGTAATGTGTTCTCTACATAAATTTGTGTTGACATATTTACCACCGCCACGGCCTCGCTCTCAATCATTTCTGATGGTGACATGACCGCTAGATAGGATACATTGATGAGCGCGTAGCAGAGCGTAACGAGCGGTATGCCGATCATGATGGATCTAGGCAAATTCTTGGAAGGGTTTTTGATCTCCTCGGTTACATAATTAAGATTGTTCCAGCCGTCGTATGCCCAGAGGCCAGTATAGAAAGCGGTGGCGAGGCGACCGATGTTGATGCTACTACCATCGATGGTGTCAAACGCCGTTTGCAGATGCTGTGTGTTACCCTGTATCAATTTGTACGAGCCGCCGATTATCACCACGAGTATGGCCATTAGTTTGGCGGCGGTGAAAGCGTTCTGCACACCGGTGGCCAGGTTGACGCTATAGCAGTTGATCAGGAGTATCAGAACGATCGCCAGCAGGGCGACGATCTTGACCACTTGATCAGGTGGCTCGCAGTCGACGGTGAACGCCTCGACGGTGTACTGGGCGAACGACAGACAGATAATCGCCATCTGCGACGGCTTGAGCACCAGGGTGGACACCCAGGAGAAGAGGAAGGCAGGCGGAGCGCCGAACGCGTCCATGAAGTACGCGTACTCGGCGCCGCTGCTCGTGTTCATGGTGCCCAGCTCGGCATAGGCGAGAGCGCCGCAGAGGCTCAGCAGACCGCACGCGGTCCACACGACAAAACTGATGCCGACGCTGCCGGTACGCAACAGCAGACCCGACGGCGACACGAAGATCCCGGAGCCGATCATCGTGCCGACGATTAGAGCCACCCCACTGACGAGTCCCACCCGTCTCTTGAGGTGAACAGCGTCGTTCGCCTCTGCGTCCGTCCCCTCCAGCCCTCCGCTCCCTCCACCCCCGTCTTCGTCATCCCCCACACCTCCAGATTGGCCTTGTTGTTGTTGCTGCTGCTGTTGTTGCTGTTGACGCTGTTGTTGAGGATGGTGTAACGACGGTTTGCCGTTGCTGCTGCCATTGACCGATTTGCCAGATCGGCAGACCAATCCACCGCCAGTGTCACCGACATTTCCTCCCAGCCAACCTCCCAATTGTAGTTGCTGTTGCTGCAGTTGCGGCTGACCGCCGTTGCTCGTCTGCGGATCATGTCCCACGGTAGCTACAAAGGAAGAAATTTCTTGTTATTTTAGTACTTTGTGTGTTATTCATGTCATAATTGAGAGACTGAATACATTGAACGTAAAGGGATGAAAAACTTGTAGTGATAAAACAATTCACAATTTATCGTTACATTATTTAACTTGTTAATTTTGAAATAGGTGGGTGGGGTGCTTAGAACACTCTAAATTTTCTTATATCTTTATAGTTACCTTTTTAAAAAATATATAGATATCTTTTAAAAAAATATATATAAAATTAAATTTACATTATTTATACCCTCATGAGATAAAAGAATGTAAAAATAACTTTAAAACTCCTAGGTAATACACTTTTTATTTTCTTTTCCAGGACAAAGTTTTTAAAATATGAGCGAGATGCTGTGATCATCTGTTTATTTAAACATCAAAGAAATGTACGATGAAATATACACTGAATTATTAATTAAAAAATGTCTACCCAAATATGAAAGTTAAACTAATTAAAAATTACATTCAACAATTACAATTTTGTAAATTAGATTCATTGTGCACGCTGATTGATTTTATTGTAATCTGTAGTATGATTTTCTTCATCAAAGTCACAAAAAAGCTTATCCATATCAAGCATGTCTAAAACTATCTTTATTCAGGTAAGAATAACTTTGTTTTTCCAGAATTAGCCAATAAATAATATGATCTTGTTTTTTCCTCGATGAAAAAGTTACTTCGTTAGCAACGTTAATATTTGAAAAGCGTTTTCTAATTTTTCATTCTGAAGGATTCTTTTTACTGTCTATTATATCCTATTAAATTTCTTTAGCACGAGTTACGTTAAGAAAGTCAAAGAACGAAGCACACAAGTGGTGAACTCTTTATAAATAATATATTGATTCTGTTCGAAGTTTCATAAACAAACTTTCCTACTGCATCAAATAACAACGGATCACACACTTGTTTTATAAAGTAACAAAACTTATTCAAAGGATACTCGGGGTCACGAACTTGGCTATTTCGTGAGGCAATAATCGATTAAGGGTATGCCAATTTGCTTAATAATTCTATTTAAGAGAAAGCATTATAGAGATTTCTATAAAGAAAGTATCGGAAGGATTATAAACATCAACAATAAATGTGATTCGTAAAGTGTATGTGATATATCATTTTATTCTTATTATTCACTGTTAAAAAGGGATAAAATGATACATTATAGACATCATACGCTTTTACGAAATCAGGTCAATATTTATAGTTCCTCTTCTACTTGGCCAGTTTCTCTCTATTTTCTGTAATTTGATACAATATGAATAATTTACGAAATGTATTTACTTTATTGATCTCGAATTATTTGATTAATGTTACTCGAATCTCATCTTTTTACAGAGAAATTACAATGATTTCGCAATTTAATTTGATCACGAGGCTTATAATTCCACTCTAGTCAAAGCCGCTTTACATCAAAACTTAAAACTTAAATCAATTAAAAAAATTACAAGCAATTCGATGAATCCGCATCATCACGCCAGTTGCTCGCAGAAGTCTATTATTTCTTTCATCAATGGAATTAGGATTCCGGGAAAGAATATCATTTGAGAAATATTGCGACGAATGAGTATAAGAGTTTAACGTGGTCGATAACGCCAAATACACGAAAGTTGTATAAATCACGGATTAAAATCGAAAATTGAAGCTTAAGCGAATTTATATATTTTTTACATATCAATTCATCGCGCGTTTCGCACGTTTGTGAAAAGAAAGTACTGGAAAGAATACAAAAAGCGCTGCGAAACCAAATGGACTTCGTTATATTCGATTTGTGCCGGTTCCTAAGTTTAGAGCCACCCGGCGAGAGAGGAGGATCATTGAACCACGTGGTCTGCCCTCGTCCGCATAATTCGCGCTTGGAGTCTCGTTGCGGACGCGCTGAGCTCGAAATAATTCTGGATTTTGCTGCTTCTTACATAAACGCGAGAACCATTACGCGAGAGCTTCACTTCCGCCTCTGGTCTTCGAAAGAAAGACACCAACCGGCGTGCGTAAATATTTTATGAAAACAAAACGTTTTGCAAATTAGAGCAAATGTAACTGCAGCATTCGTCACACCCAATTTGGCAGTGATGTGTAATCTTTTTTAAAAATCTTTTTCAGAGAACCATTTTTTAAAATAGATAATAGTCTTTCAGGGCTCACAATGTTTGTTTTATTCATAGCATAGAAAATATTATTTTATATTTTCAGCTGATCAAGCGGATCGTAAAAATTCACAGGTGGGCACAGTTTTTATGCGGCTCTGTATTAAGACTCTCTAAATTCTTTGAAGTGAAATTTTACTCTAAAGAATGAAAACTGAATCAGTCTTGAAAAAGAGCTCAATTTTCAATCTTTAAGAGTGAAATTCGTTCTAAAAGACAATAAGCCATTAGTAATAAATCAGAAGTCAGAGAAGCTAGAAATTGATCAATCATAGCCGATTATTCTTTTCATACTCGACTGTAATTGGTTTCCGATTTATCTTATTGTATAAAAAGAAAAAGTTTAGAGAGAATATAAATCGCTTTGCTGCGAATATTTCGTCAAATTTACAATCAACATTAACGCGCCCGAAGATTCTACATACCGGATATGGTAAACGAGCAAATCGCCGAACACGGATAATTACTCGAGGGTGCGACGAGAAGACCGACCAGTCCGTACCGCATCCCTCTCATTTACTGGGGTAGTGAACTACCGCGCGCGATTGGCCCGTGGCGCCGGCGACCACGTGACCGTCCGCCGCCAGCCAATCCCGCATCACGTGACGGCGATTATCATATTATTATCACAGAGTCGTCACGTCGCGACCGTAATAGTTCGCGTGGCGGAGCGCCAGGAAGGCATCGCGTCGCCAGATTCCTCTTTTGCGGCAATAAATAACGTACGAAAAATGCGCGCGAAACTCGTCGATCCCGGCGACGCGGGAATTTCGAAGCGCGAAGCGAGGGCGGACACACGTTCCCCTTCTCAAGGTGACCCCGCTCCAACGTTATCGATCTCATCGGATGCGCACCTACATTCCTTTTCGCGGGGCTCCGCTTCGACGTTGCTCACGAAAATCGAACTATTCATCGAGAAACGAACAACGAGCAAATGAGATAACGCGTTTTAGAGAAGAGTACACTGAAAAAAAAATATTAAATCTTATACATATTTCTCTAAACAGAACTAAGGAAACAAATAAATATTTACTCAAAAAATGATGGATCAAATTCATGGTTCTTGTATTAAACAAATATGTTTATTTGATATATTTACTTTATTGAAATACAATATTTACTTAGAACTTCAAACAAATATTTATTAAAATTTAATATTTTGTTCAATGTATAAATTTTATTCGAAGAATTTTGTATATGTATTTGTAAATGAACGCAAAAATAAATTCAATCGATATAATATACTTGACACCGATAGAAATGCGTGTTTTTTTATTTTGATAATCGGTTCAGAAAAAAATTTAATGTCGAAAATAAGCTGTCGGTCTCTCAGATATTTCGTTTTTTCGACAAGTGTAAAAACGCGCAATTGGTATTCGTTAAAATAATAGAAATTTAGTAGAAGAATCTTATTTTCCCGCTAATAAGAATAAATCGTTGGAATTGATGAGAACGAGTCACTACTGAAGATCGTAAAACTTCTATACTTTGATCCTGTGCGTGTATTTCTGAGCGACGTTACATCAGTTTGGTCACATAGTGTCTGTCGCTTCTCTCTTTGATTATACCGTATGACAGCCGCACGTTTTGGTAGTAAAGCCAAAAAATGTCCGACAAATTGACAAGATACGGCCACGCAAAACAATATTGTTTTGTCAACAAAATATTTCTATTGTTTAGAATTTTACACAGACAACCGAATGCAGGTAATTGAATCCGTGAAAACAATTGCGTGATATCGCGAAACGTGCTTAATCATTGACTGTAAAATCGATAACAATTGTCGATGTAATATCGTTTACCATGCTATTAAGACCGCTTATCATAATTGACCACGTGGATGGTTCCGCAGGAAATTATACGCAGATTTGACGTAATACTCACGATAGGTACTCTAAAGTCAATCCCTCATTTCCCAAAATTTTACGTCAGAAAGCTTTTTTATTTTATCTGATGTAATTCAAATACTGTCCTGGCAATTATTAGGTATTAAATATGAATTCTGTTAACAATTTCTCTCGCAAATTTAAATAAAGGCTTATTATTTTTTTCTATAGACAATCATGATACAAATAATGTAAAATTATAATATAATACATCGAAAAAAACCGTCTTGTAACAAGATTAACTATAAAAATAAGTAAAATCTATTATAAAATATAATTTATAAATTTATAAGAAAGAAAAATAGAGAGAGAGAGAGAGAGAGAGAGAGAGAGAGAGAGAGAGAGAGAGAGAGAGAGAGATAAATTTCTAAGAAAAATTAAATATAAATGTCAAAAGCTTTACCAATATTTTGTTTAAAATATTAAATGTCTTCATCTATATGAAGTCTTCTAAAATATCAAATAATTAAATTTATCGATCTTCATATATTAGTCGCACTTAAAAGACGAATTGAATAGAATGACATTATTCTCTCTATGATATGTGAGCAGCTGAACATATACATACTTACACATACATTATTATTGGGAAGAGGTACAATGCCCTTGCTAAAAGAAGATCTTTATATTATACAGCACATTAAGTTAATTCAAAGAATGTTCTCATGTGAGAAGGTTAACAAGGATCGATAAGTCTTTTGTAGATTTAATGATAATAAAAGTAATTTATTGCCGAACAAAATGAAAAATAAATATAAATATGTAATTATATAAACACACGCAATTTATTATATAAAATAATAATTCAAATAAATAAAAATGAACTCTTAATAAAAAAAAATTATAATAATATAGCAATGAGAGTAACGGCGCGGTAAGTCAAGCGCAAATTGTTTCAAATATATATTTATAACAGATTTATCACAATAATTTCAAGACGGTTCGGTCTTTTTTTAGATCTTCAGCAATGTCATATTACAAATTAAAGCAAAAATGAAGCTCAAATCATGATGGTATATGATTGTCTTTAAAGGTAGCTAGTTTTTGCTTTAATTTACAATATTAAATCGCTGAAGATGCTCCAAAAAGAGACCGAAACGTTCGGAAATTATTGTAAAGTGATAAATCTGTTATAAATATATGTGGAGCAATTTACGTTCGACTTACCACGCCGTTACTCTCATCGCCACATTATTACAATTTTTTAAAATAATAATGTTAATGTATACAGATAAGTAATAAAAAGTATATAATCTTGTATATTATAAAACTTTATTAAATTATTAGTATCAATATTTTATATTCATCAGAGAAAACGGATTATCAAACAGATAAAATTATCTTAATTTCATATAATTTTTAACTTGCAATTAACGCAATTTATTAATTATATAGTTAATGAGCAAATTCTTATGCAAAGAACTTAAATTATGTAGGATCGATTATTCGTGGAGCAGAGAAGCATAAGAGGAACATAAGAAGGTGAATTGAAATTTCAATTATGTAGCTATGCTATCCGTTAAACATGTAATCGATTAAGCATCCATTAGACTTAATTAGATTATTATTGTTATTGAACGTTGCGAAGCTGTTTGAAATTCCTTGAATTCTCATCGAGCGATCTACGATCTGACGAATGTATCTTAAAGAGTAATTGGAAAAAGAGACGTAATTTGTACCAATTATCAAATACAGATTCATTAGCAAAAAACAACATTTTTAAGGTCAATTTAATGGAACAAGGTCGGATCGCGTGAAAAACAACAGCCCTGAATGAGAGAAATGATTGCTATGCCAAATCAACTCACAGAATAGATCGTAAAGTGCAAATTCTGTAAGCGTAAATTTGAATAAATTACTTTAACTTTATCCAATTAATTTTTTTATAAATAATGAATTATTGATTAAAAAACTCATCCTTCGTGAGAAATAAAAATTAAAAAATTAAAAGAATAAAAAATACAAAGTATAAAGAAAAATGCGGATTTTCTATTTCAATTAATTGCATCCTCTCAGGCATTAATATTGTTATAGCAATTCGTAGCAAAAGCGAAATAGATTCTTGTATATTATCTCGTTAATTAATATTTATGGTTAGTTTTAGCCTTAAAATTGTCTGATCAATTTCTGACAGTTTTAAGGCTAAAATTAATTATAATTTAATAACTGGAATATTTCACATATCAGCAGTGGATCAATTATATTGAGAGAACAATTATAAATTACACCTTACTGTTCATTAATTGGTTTAAACAATTTTTGGAAGAAAATACATAATAAGAATTTTTCAGTAACATTAATGATTAGAATTCCATTGCCTATTTAATCACGTAATGTACTTAAACTTAAAAAATTAAGTAGTAACAATGTGAAATTAGTCAGCCCTAGCTATACTTTATTTTATAACAAGAAATTATTCGTACGGATACATTTATATGTTATACTATTCCCTTTAAAGATTATCTATAACATGTAATTATAATTTTCTTTTTCCTGGTCCAAACAAATTTGCGTACAATATGCGAGAAAAACGTTGCGCGTAATGAACTTTGCGGCTGTTGAAGATGTTGCGTCAATGATCAATTTTACTGCTAATGTATTGTCATGACTGGTAAATGATCTCTTTTGGCCGACTCTAGCTGTCTCACACTTTCAGCAATGTATTTTTCAGTTGGCGTCGTGAATTGATTTATGTCTCATAATTCATCCACGTTGTTGCATTTACTCGTCAAAACTTTGTTAATACTATTGTAACAACTGCCAACTCGTAATGCGTTTGTGTACAAAATAAGAGGAAATTATGTACAATGACGCAAACACATAAATACTAATATAATGAGAGGCCGGTACGTAACGATATAATTATTAGTGAGAGAATATTCTAGACTTACATTCAGATAAAATTATTTGTAACCTATTTACTTTGAGTTACTAATTACATATTCTTAAAAAAGTGCAATTAATAAAACTAAAAGCAGTGTAAAAAAGCATCTTTTACTAACAAAAAAAAATATATATATAGATGTGTCATCGATATATATCGAGGAAAAGAATTTTTTTATAGTTAAAAAAACTCAACATCCATTAAGCGTAAATGTGCATTAAGAGCATTCGTTAAATCTATTAACTCTTAATCAGTGACGTAATTTTCGACTTTGTAAAATTTATTATGAGATTTATTGCAGCAACAAAGTGGAAATTGTGTCGCTACTCCTTTTGCGTGACATAGCAGCATAATCCGGCCTCATTTAAAACCGATCGCGACCGATATTCCGGCATGTCGTTTAACGATGTAATTGCTGATGACGCCAGGGAATGCATTCGCTTGCACGATCTAAACGACGAAGACGACGATAACGATGAAAACGAAGAATAAACGTATGACAGCACAAAGCGAGAGCAAAGACCGATGATTTCCTCTCGATTCTTCCGTCTCTTCGGGGCAACGAATTGGGTTGGGTTAAATTATAAAATTCTGCGAAGTGTGACAACGACGACACCAGATTAGCCTGGACTGACCGATCGGATGGCGTTCATCAACACGTGTCAGAGTTGATAATCGTCGTCGACGCATGGCGCGTCGACATACAGGGTGTCGCGAAAGACGACCAAGTAAAAGGAATCAAGCTTGATTACAGGATAAATTCAATAACTGAGTTTTATATAATTGACGAAAAATGTAGAAATATAATCTTAGAAATTTAAGGAACCCAGTCATGCAAAATATCCTAGAAAGTATCTCATAAGCTATGTGTCTCTTACAACTTTCAATATTAATTCTTAATAATAGATTTGTGCTACTTCAAATTAGAGAAATAAATTATTTTCATCGAGTTTCGATTTAAATCTCTGAAGCTAAATATTAAGCAATTTATAACTAAAATATTTACATATTTAAAAGGATAGTTAAAAGACTTCGAGATATACAATCAATAAATCAAAAGGCAATAACAATGTAGTTGATAGGATACAATAAATTGTTATCATTATAAATCATACGATCTGTCCGAAGACCGGACAGTTTTATTAATAATATATATATATTTCAGATTGAAATTGAAATCTTTCTCAGCGAATAAAACCGAAGTAAATTAAGAAATATACATATCTGATTTATAAATTTTAGATCGATTTTGTTTATTAACTTTGTATCCGAAAAAACATTTCGAACTGAAGCATACGTTTATGGTTAATAAAGCCGTCCTGTCAGTTCACTGGTGGATTAACTAATTGAAAAAATTCGTTGTTTGCATCTCGTCAACTGCGTATTAGTTCTTATTGGCTATTTTTTACTTATGAATCATACATTTGTTTCGCATAGCTTCGATTAGACACGGGTCAGTTTTCACTAGAATGGCGTTGTGTATGTTTTATCGTGTACTTCGTCATATCTTAGAAGATATATGATACTAAAGATTAAAGCAACGCGCATTTTGCGACATTAATGGCCTGTCGTAAGTGAAATCGCATTAACAATCATAAATATTCATCTTGAAATATCACAAGGCTCCAATTGCATTTGATTTGAGACGCATGCGAAATGAACAAGCGTTTCCTATCTGTAGAGGTACCGGAAAGCGAATTACTGTACTGCGTTTCATGGGCAAGGTCGTGTCGATCGTAAGAATTCTATCGAGCTTGTTGTCGAGTTATTGCATTCATCTTAACATTTATTTCTTACATTGAACTTGGAATTAAACGAAAAAAAGTAACAACTCTCTTAATCTATCCTTCAAGGACAAAAGGGAATAAAAACTATCGTTTTTGCCGAAAAATAAAACTCTTAGAAAAATTAGAATATTATAAATATAATTCGAATATAATTAGAAAGTATTATAAAATAAAATGCGCGCGTTTTAAAATACATTAAACATTAATAAATCTATTTTGATATCATAAAAGCTATACAGATTATATTTTATAAGAGATTAGAATATTTTTCAATTAAAATTTCAATTTAATTATATAAGAATTAAAAACAAGAATTTATATGTTACTTTTAGGATTAATACAAGAGAATTTACAAAAAGTAATCTTGTTTTCAAATAGTTTTTAATAATCCAGCCATATAGCAAGATTATTTGTTATTATTTGTTGTCATTTTAACGATATTAAAATAACATCTTTTCATGTATTGAATACCGCAAGACTTTAATTCTTTCAATGTTGGCCAATTAAACATCAGTTTAATTTACGTCAGAATCGACAAATTACTATCTGACTAGAGCTATTTGTCTCTTACATACTTGGGAAATTTTTAGGTATTTCAGCAAAATCATTCTTTTTGTGTACCTACGTATAACTAGGTGTCCCAGAAGTCTTCAATTTTTCTTCAGAAATATTAAAAGAGTTTCTAAGGGACACCTAGTTATACGTAGGTACACAAAAAGAATGATTTTGCTGAAATATCTAAAAATTTAGCTAAATACAAATCTGAAAATAATTTGGATCATCAAAATAATTTATGTCGGAAACTCAAGCATGATGAGCAATGCTGCAAAAAATTCTAATATTTTAGTAAGAGATAGCGATTCTAGATAATTATTTTATTAATTCAACAAAATTTTCAATCTGTATCTAATTTTTTAGGTACTTCAATTTTTAAATATTTTAGCAAAATTGCCCTTTCCGTATAAGATAAGTCATTTTGAATTTTAATTGGCAGACTTTTTTATTTAAACGCATAAGATATCGAAATTTTAATGGCTACTTTCTATTTAGGTCGTACTTTTTACATACAATTTTTTTGTCCGATAATTCAATTGAAATGATAAAGTAACGAATAAAAATCGTCAAAATGAATTGAAATGACATTCTGCAGACTGCGTAGTAAAATTTTTGCGTTGATGAAATCGTGACAAAAGATGAAATTTGTAAAAGGATCCAATACATTAAATAAAAGAAAACTAAAACAAAATTCTCTGTATTTGTCATAACTTAAAAAAGAAATTAAACAAATGTATGCATACATTGCACGTTTTTAAAAATTCAGTTCAAACTTCAATATTTATTCGCAATATTGAAATTACATTAAAAAAAAAAATAATTCTTTATCATACATTTTCATTTTATGCACAGTTTTTCTCTCGAAAATTTCATTCGTTATACATTATATTTAGTGAATCTTTTTTTACGAAAAGCGAATTTGTATCGCGACTATAATTTTTTAAACATTCGTCACGCTTTGCAAACTAATTGTAAATAGAAAAACTGTAATGTTTTTTTTTAAAAACAATTCACCACAGAGTCATCAAAAACAAATTTCTTGTCGTTTTCATAGAACAATCAATTCGACTTCGAAATGAGAACGGTTCTACGAAATTACGTTCGTCCAGAAAGCAAATTTACACGAGTAGTCGAAGTTAATTGCTGTTAAATTATGATTATCTGTTACACGCGTGTCATGTATTGAATAACTGCAAGATTTTAATCCTTTCAATGTTGGACAAACAAATGGGACATACGTATTTCACCGCAGACAAATACTGTTTCTCACGAAGACTTCGCTTGAAATTTGTTCAAAGATTATTTTAGCACGATAATACAAATATTTGTTATACAATCAGCTAACGTGTATTGTTACATCACGTTTGAAATTACGTCATAATTGTCAATTTTTCCTTACAAGCTTTGCTGTTTAATCGTATATTCATTATATTTTGTCAATGTGTGCTTAATTTTGCCGAATACATTCTAAATCATATACCTAGTACAATTACAAAGTATACTTTTGATAAAAAAATTATATATCAATATTATATATATGTATATAATAAATTTATAATTATATTAATTTATTTATACGATGTAATTTATAAAAGTATTTAAGTAATATTTAATATATATAAATTTATAAAAATATAAGCAAAAATATAAATAAAACTTAATTTATATATATATACATATATATATAAATTCTTTATTAACAATATTTTTTATTTCTTATGTTATAGAATATAGTTTATCAAAATATAAATCTAAATTTCTTGAGTCTTAAAATCCCGATATTTCATTAAATTACACCCATAGATGAATGCATTGTAAGTATATTATATTAACTGCAAAAATATAAAATTGTAAAGTTATTGATAGAGAGAAGAATTGCATAGGGTACAAATGGAAAAGAACGGACGTGAGTAAATTAGAACGCTGGTAACTCGAGAGCCGATTAGGATATCATTGATTATTCGGGCCAGTATTTTATAAACCGATTTGGGAATGCAATTTCTCAGGGCCGCCTTCGTTTCATGATCTCATGAGCGTTGCTTTATTAATGCGGCCAGCACGAGTGTTGGTCGCATTGTTCGCCACGTTATTCGTTTTGCCTTCTATCGATCGACACGCGTGCATGATCATATAATCCGCTACGATAATTCAGAATTTCCCGTTCAAAAGTCTTTTATTGCGCGACGCAAAACCGTGACGTGGCGAAAAATCGAAAATTCAAGAACTACACGAGTTTTACGAGTTTACGACTTCTCATTATAAAATTATGACTTCTCATTATAATATTTTAATATACGAGGTGTGAACAGACAGGAGGCAGAATATCGGAGAGCCAGCGTAGCGTTGTTCCTTCAGAAGCTTAGAATGATTTTCCATTAATACAGAGATGTCAGGAAGAGGTCATCAATTTCCATAATCTTTTAAATTTCAACTTTTACTTATTTTAGCCCTAGATTAACTTAAGCCCTAGATTATTTAAATCTCATTTAAAAGCTTATGTAAAAACGTATTAAAATAAAATTATCTTTATAATATATTATAGTTAGTAATAAAATAAATTATAATTGATCTCAAGTACAAAAAGATAAAGAAAGAGAACTTCAATCAGATGGAATTCATATATGAAATTAATATACATACATTAATACTCTTCTGTACTCTTCAAAGTTATTAACATTCTATGAAAATTGTCATTAATTCTATGCAAATTAAAAATTCGTTAAAAATATTCTATATTATTATATTGTATATTCTAATCTATTTTTTATTAAAATATAATTCAATTCAGATTTCTATACAATGCGTCGAAGTTACCTTTAAATTTTATACACTCCTCGCATTTAATCGAATCACTTTGCAACATTTTAACTTTTATTATGCAATACGAGAGTAAGTGCGGAAAATGCTATGTGGTATTGCGTCATCTCGTGTAACCAGAGAAACGCCAGGGGGAGATTCTGGAGCACGCGATACCTTCCGACCGAAACGCGATTCGTTTCAAAAATATCCACGGTTCATTGCATGTGTCAGTAACATTGAGCGTGAATGAGGTGAAATCGATTTGCTTGATCCTTCGTCGCTTATGAGATTAGACATTATATTATGAATATATTAACGCAGTGAGAGCAAAATAATACGCCAGAGAAAGTAATCATTGCGTATAAATATTTATGTAGCACGTGCATATACTCGTGTATGTTTTTTTAAATATATGATTATATATATTATATGATTATATATATATGATTATATATATTATCTAATTATTTATTATCTCAATTTTCATTATCTCAATAGCCATGAATAATATCAATATAACAATTATAAAAATAATAAAATCAATTTATTATTTATCTTTTAAATTTATTTAATATAAAATAAGTAATTTTTTCTTTCTTGCAAATAAACACTTATCAAGAAATTCCAATATTTCGTTACTTTCTTCAATTTTACAACTTTCTTCACACAAATTCATACAAAGTATATTATTATTAAATTCCATGGATTTGATTAACTTTTTGATTTTTTCTGGTTCTTTGAACAGTGCTAAAGGAATTATTATATAATTATGCATAAAAATATATATATATGTAGAATATATTTCTTAGGTGTATATTGCCTTTCTTCTCCCTTTCTCTGAATATTGTACCGAAATAGCAAGCTCTCTTGCGTATAACAGAAATATTACGCCTTCAAAGTTAAATGTTAAATTAGACTACTTGATTCTCATCTGGCAAATCATATGAATAAAATTCACGTGATTAGAGTGACCTGGCATCAAGTAGTGTCGCGACCAGATGCAGACCAATGACTTCTCTGACATATACATATATATTCAGAGTATATATATAATAATAAATGTATAGAATATTTTAATGAATTTTTAATTTGTGTGTAGAAATAATAACAATTTTTATAGAGAGTATTAATAATTTTGCTAGAAAAGAGAGAGAGAGAGAGAGAGAGAGAG
>NW_017305397.1:295933-297398 GCF_001594115.1 Trachymyrmex septentrionalis | reverse complement strand
ATATATATATATATATATAATGTATGTGTTGTATATAAAATACGTTTTTGTTTTGTATCATTTTTTTTCTTTTCAATAATATGCACTAATCCTTGCCCACGTGTATACGCTGATCACTTATCTACGCTGATGACTTATTTTTAACAATTCAAAATGAACATGGCATGCTAAAGTAGCCATAAATAGACGGAAGAGAATAGACAGATTCCTCAAATCGATGAGAAACGAGAGAGAAAGAGAGAGAGAGAGAGAGAGGGGGGGGGGAGAGAGAGAGGAAATGGCAATGAGAAGAGCCGCGACGTTTCGTTTAAGCCAATCATTTCGCACGCAAACTCATGCACGAGCCGCTTTTCATCAATGAATCTACGCTTAAGTAACGTGCGACAGCACTCTATATTTCTCGTTGAGAGAAGAGATCTAAACGAAACTTATCCATAATAGGTACAGTCGGAAGCAAAACTTCTTTTGATACGAGGTACTAAAAAGAATGCTAAACTACTCGCTAAACTATAACACTCGCAATATGTATTATATTTTAGAACTTACGATAATAATAAATTCTTGCCTTTAGCAAATGAGAATCGTAAAACTACGTTTTTATATTCGATCATTTATTTCATAGAAGTTATAACAAAATCTTATTGCGTTCTACACATTAACTTTAAAAGTTATCGTGAATTTGTTAACCTTTGAACAATTTAAAGTATCTTAAAATTTTTTACATGTATTTGCGTCAATTATTTTTATATAATCATTGTTTAATGTATTTTAATAAAATATTATAAATAGAGTTACATATTTACTTATTTTCAATAGGTAACGAAATCCTTTAAAAGACATTATTAAAGTTAATATGAAGCAGACGTTAAAATCTTTTTATAACGTTTAGAAAATTTTAATTCCACTTTCTGATCTTATTTATTAAAGCTGGATATAAAAAATCTCGTACAACTTCCCTTTTACAAATGTAATATTGTGATACATTTTAGCATCATTTTCTTAGTATTTTATTTCTCGGAGCAAATGAGATTGGTTTGTTAAACGTAGATAAAACACGTGCGTCGTTTGGGAACGGTTGAATAATATTCACATTAATTTGTCGATATTTAGATGAGATTCACGATCCGTAACGAAAGTTGTGAAATGTAAGTAGGAATTAAAGTACATTAACATTATCGGGGAAACACTTGTTTCGACGTGTAGGAAAAAAGAGAACGTTGTGACATCGCAAATCTATTCTTGGCGTATAAGAGGTCACGCACATAAAATAAGTCTTTACGCCATAACAAAGTAGAATAAACTTGCGAAACTTATTATAGAGAAGCGACTCTAAACAAAATCGATATCTCCATTATCATCTTTATCGGTTTTCATCAATTAAAAAAGAACAATGCGAAAGACAATGAATGAATGAGAGAGAAAGAGAGAGAGAGAGAGAGAGAGAGAGAGAGAGAGAGAGAGAGAA
>NW_017305397.1:285371-295875 GCF_001594115.1 Trachymyrmex septentrionalis | reverse complement strand
TATAAAATAATTAAATCATTTTTTATTTGTCTTAAGATGCCTCTATATAAATTGCAAATCATAAAACGTAGTTCGCAATCGCAGATAAAGATTTGCATTTGTTTTTTCGTTGCGTGTGATTAGTTTTCATCATCTACGTGTATTTTACGTGCAGTGGTCGTCATTCTGCATTAGCATTTGCGAATTGATTTTTGTGAATTATATAGAGGCATTCTTATTAATTATTTCTATGTATATATATATATATAAAATTTAATAAAAATCATAAGACAAATAACAATTATTTCGAGATACAAAAATATCATTATTTTACGTATACAAGTATCTGTATATTTATTGCAGTATTTATTAAAATGTACGATATTGTGTAAAAAACAAAATTACGTAATTGTAATTTTATCGATAAATTTTACATATCAAAGGATATGTGTATATAAAACTATATGCACACTACAGTAGATATGAATAGATGAAATGAAACTCGATAGTATCGTAATCGCTTCAATGACAATTAATCATTAACGGCTCGCGCCGATTCAAGTGGGTACTTGACTTTATCGTGTGTTAAGCATTTGCAACAATTACGCATCAACAGTCGTGAGAAAGTACAATAGTTGATATCCAACATGAAAATTGTTATCGAGTATATCCGATGATATTTTCAAAGTAAGAGGCTCACGCCCGATCTCGAGTTATCGTAGAATCGATTGCCCTCTTCCATTCCCGTCTGGCTATAACGCATTGTTTTCACTTAACTATAACCGTAGCTTTTGACTTATATTATAATTTAATACTCTTCTATACTTATATTATAATGTTACATATTGTGATTGTATCAAACGGAAATTAATAAGATATTTTTATTGTCTTGTTAATTACAAATATTAACAAGATTTTTAATTTTTCTTACTAATCACAAACATTATTAAAAAATGAAATAATTCATTATACCAAAGTTTATCGCGTTTTTATATTTTTTGCGAACTGATAGCGATATTATGGCTTGTCCAATGATCTAAAATCTCTTTCGTAGAAAAGGAAATATGTGGCACTTGAATAACATTAAATCATTTATCATCATGTGATGTCGCTAAAGAGTTAAATAGAGAGTAGTAATTGTAGTGGCAGAATAGTCGCAGAAGAATACCTCTCATCTTAGATAATCGATCATAAAATGTATTTTGAAATGTAGCGAATCTTCATCTAGTATTTAAGACGATAAGAATTATTATTTTACATATATACATATGCAATACGTAGTTATATATTTACATAATAATCTTTATAAATCTATTCATTAATAATTTAAATAAAACAAAATGAGAATAATATTAAAAACATATTTAACTTTGCCATGCGATTAAAATTAATGCAATTAATTTTAAAAAACTTTATTTATAATCAATGAATTCCTATTAACAAAAAATAAAATGTCGTTAATTCATGAAATAAATAAAAGACATCATTTTTTATTAATAAGTGACAAACTCATTATAACCGATGACATTTCAGTTTTAATTATAATTGTTTAATTATAATTTTTTATTATAATTGTCATTATCGTTGATATTCGAATTGTTGTGTGTCGGTTATTGCTGATTTTAAATTTTATCTGAGCATGTCCTCAGCTAACAATAAATGTGGAATTCAAGCGCAGGATCACGCAATTGTGCGGTTTCACGCAGTGCCACAACTATAAAAATGATTGACGCGAATTTACCGGGGCACACTTAGCAAAACTCGTTTTTCATTGACAAAGAGAATAAGAGGCTTGACGGCGAGACGTTTATAATTAGCAAACATTTCGCGACTTGAGCGATTGAGAGAGTAACCAGTGGATAAACATCTTCTTGGCACACTATGCTCGACCACGAGGACGCGACCAACAGGTTTTTCGTAGTTAACCTATTCGAGTGCATTCGTGACGCGAAATACTCGTTGCCTTCAATTGTGGGCACACCGGGTGTCTCGAAATTATTTATTATCCCGCCAAGTATAATAACTAAAGACTACGAAGAAAAGGAAAGTTTTCGTTCTCTTTGAATTCTTCTTGTTATTGTTATAAATTCGTAATCTTTATCACTTTGACAAAAATCTAACACTGGCTAATTTATTATTAAAAGACAGTAAATTAATTACTTATTTGGAGTACTAAAAGCTCTGAACAACAATGGTTTTAATATTTGAAATAAGAAATTAATTATTGTCTTTCAGTATTAAATCGATCAGATTTTTATAAGGACAGAGTCTTTATCAGAGCTTCCAATAGTTTTCTCTTAAGTAAAAAAATATTAAATCATAAACATCTCTCCATAAAAAAAAATCCATAAAAAAAATATTTCTGTCTTACAATCGTATTAAATTTTCAATTTTTTTTTCATTTTTGTACAGGTGTATCGTTTATGCGAAGATCTAGTTTTTCATCGATCACGTCTTGAAAAGAAACGTCTTTGGAACGTCCACATGTTTCTCGCCGGCCTTCAACTATTCCTCATGTTTCATAATTAATACGAGTACGCCTAATGTCTCTTAATGTTAGTTACAGCCATGAAACGTCATCGATACTCAATATCAACGTCAGCAGCGTTGATAGGAATTGTTTACTTTGCGCTTGAGATGTTCAAACTAGCGAGAAAATATAGATATTCTTGAATGGTGGAGCTATTTTTTAATTAAATTTTTTTCTTCCTTCTTATAACTCTTCAAGAGTGCAAGCGCACTTTCCTTCGCCTCCTTCTTTCCATTGCACTAATAGATCAGATTATTATGTTTTGCAGAATGACGTCAGTGCGTATGATAAGTAGCACATTCAGAATACGTATACACATACATATATAGTTTGAGATGACATTGTTTTCATCGAGACAGATCCTCCTAAGATATTTTAGACCTAATAAAATATTCTTATAAAGATATTTTCGTTTCCCAGCGCTATTTTTAGCTAAAGGAAGCGAACTCAGCCACGCGATTGTTATCGGCTTTTATACGGACAATGCTTGCTATTTTATTTGCTTTTTTCATTTCATCATATTTTGTCAATAAGAAATCGATTATATATATATATAAAACTTTTTAAAAACAAACAAATTGTACTAGTAAAAGTTACTTTTCCCGCTGAGAAAAAGAAATATGGATGAGGGTTAATTGCGCCCTCCTTCTTCTGCTGAAACGGTAAACGATTAATTGAAAATTTATAACAATTACTTATTTATTTAAAATAGTATAAGGGCTGATGAGAATACAGCGCGACAGTTGGTCGTAATTTAACAATCGATAAAAATGATATTTAGATTTATTTTATTGTTTGAACATTCGGCTTCAGTGAAATTGAGCCATAACGAACAATAAAGTAAATCTAAATATACTTTCTATTGATTGTTAAATTGCGCATCAATTACCGCTATACTCTTATCAATCCTTTCGCGATTTTAATTCACTTTTTCGAGAGTCCTGCATAGTCTTTTAAATTTATTTATATATTACACTAAAAAAAAAGTCTAATCGCATTAATTGAAATTCCAAGAATGAATGGTAGATACAATCATAAAAGTACAGATCAGACATTTATTGTTAAATCTATCAAACATTCTAGTTGAGATAATCAGAAATTCAATTATGATAATTAAAATTCTGGTCAATGTGATAATTTTGTTCATACTTGTTAGTACAAGGACATTTTTCTCAGAGTAATTAATAATAAATTTATGTCAGCCAGAAAAAAATTAGATAATTTCTAATAGTATTGTATTAAATGCTCGCATTATATTCCATTAATAATTTTGTTAAACTATTTTTATCTAAAATCGAGAGGCACTATAAAAGCCTAAGATTGTAAGTAAAAAAATTAGCAGATATTACGTAAACGATAATTAACTATTAAGCGATACTTTATTTAAGTATCCATTTTCTATTAATATCTAAAGTTGATTTCTCATAAAACCGATTAATTTGCAACAGAAATTTTTTCTTTGCTTTTCTTTCAGAAATAATATTTTATCGGATCGTATGCCATGTGCGAACGGAGATTATTTAATCGCATTAGAAATTTTATTACTCTTAAGTGCTTTAGCGGTTTTTTTCTCTGAAAGATTAATGCGATTACGTAACGAAAAGCGCGCCAGTTGTTTTCATTGCAAATAAACAAACGTGGGCGTATCGCGTGTACACCGGCGAGATACGAGACTGTTAATCGCGATTAGTTTGAGGCGCAATGATCTCGCTTTTTAAGGAATTAGAGATAATTACTTAGTAATTCAATTTATTTTTTTTCACGGTTGACCGTTCTTGTACCGAAGTCCTCAAATTCTCACTCAGGACGAAAGAAATATAAAAACTCAGTAAATAATAAGTTCAACGAAATTAAAACTCTACTTCTAACGTATCAAGGGAGATCCGATCGCATCGCAGGCTTGTCCATGAAGATGAGAAAATATGAAGAGAAAATTTAATGAAAATTAATTTTAAGAATTCTCATCTTCACGCAGGGACTGATTTATTAATTAACTGATTTGAGCCGACTTTCTATTATGTTAAAAAATGGAATTGCAGAGGCAGATAAACCGACGATTATAACGACGATCTAATGCGACCGGCATCCCTATCATCACAGACAAGGAGGGTTGCTCCAGCAATTACGCGCTTACCTCGTTTGAGAGGCGCGACATGCATGACTCTTGGAGGGACCGATAAGAAGGGCGGATCGTGAGACCGCCTCTCATGACACCACGCCGCTACTTTTCAGTGCAACCACCGCCGTTCGCTCCTTACGCAGCTGCTGTCCTCGCGTCCTTCGTCGTCCTCGTCCACTCGCAACCCTTCTTCTTCTTCCTCCCCGTCGACCTCTGCCCTTCTACTTCCGGGACCGGTCCCTGCTGTCGCTCTTCTCAGCGTGTACTCGCTCCTTTCTCCTTGTCGCGTATTATCTTTGTTCTCTCGTAAGCTCTCCTCTCGTTTCTCGCTCGTCCTCGCGACGACGCTGTTCAATCAGTCCGTCGAATTTACTTATTCGCGATATGTCGCTCTACAAGTCTCCTCTCTTCCGGTTCTCTCTCTCTCTCTCTTTTTTTTTTTAATCGACTGTCGCTGATGCCTTTGTCAGAGTAATGTTCCACGACGCTCCCTCAACGAGCTTTCGCGCTTTACTGGGCGTTCGTCGGAGCCGTCGGAGGCGAGGTCTACCAAAGCCACCGGCTGTCGAGGGTCGAGGGAGTGGAGAGACGCGAGGGTAAAGCGTGAACCGGCGCGGTACGGCGCGGCGCAGCCCGGCGCGGCGCGACGAGACGCGCGCGTCGGGGAATTCGCTCGATACCGACGACGGAGCGACGCCACCGTGAATCCTTACTCCAGAATGGTGCGTAGCATCCATTGGTTATCCCTCGCTCATCACGGACATCACGCGGCTCCTGCGTGCGGTAGCCACGCAGGACGTCTGATCGTCGGCACTTAATTTCAATGCCATTATTGCCACTTCGTTGAACTCGTTTTCTGCATTCGGGGTCAGATGAATGTTTGCGTATGACCTTTGCAACAGAATCTTTATTTACCAATGTATAAATATATAATAGTACAAATCTATTATATTAAAAAAATTAACAATTTTAATATTGATATATTTTCATTTTTTATATACAGAAAGAATGGTTGTTGAAGCATCGAAAAATTTGGCTAAATATAGATTTAAAAATTATTTTGTCGGATTATTAATATTTAAAGTAATTAAAATGCTTGAGTTGGTTGTGAGAATAAAATTTTTTTACGCAGTATTGCGCATCATGCTTGAATTTTTGACTGAATAATTATTTTAATAGTCCACACATTAAATATACACTTTTTCAGATGTTAACTTAAATTAAAAAAAAAAAAATAGCAAAATTATTCTTTCCGTATACAGTACAATGCATTTATTTAAGAATGTTGCAGTCGAATAATTTCAGTAAATACTTAGGCCGATATTCACAGTCGATTCTTACTTCAAGATTCTTACTACCATCTTAAATAATGTTTTCATCGCAGGTGATTGATTTATGATGTCTCAAGACTATACTTGAGATAGTTATAAATATAAAAATTGACTGTGAATACTAGTCTTAATCTTAGAATATTAAATCTCAGAATCGATCTAAATTGAAATTATCACAAGTATTAAATATTTCCAAATTTCATATAGCATCATTATTTGTACATGTTTTATTAATTTGAACTTTGCAACTTATATGCATTATTTACCAGATTTTTAGAAATCTATTATGCTCTTATTGGTAAAATTACAGAAAACACATAATAAATGTGATTACAAATTTATTATACTCATTATAGAAAATATTTTCAATGCAGCTATTTTATCTCTTCATCAGTGATGCAGTCGATGCAGTCTTCTTGATTAATCTGCTATAATATACAAATAATATTAGCAAATATGATCACTCGTTTCATATGTTTTGATCGATGATCGAATTACTTCTATCAGTTATGGTCTTCTTGTAGTAGTCTTTTTCTCGTTTTTAGGATTTAAGGACCGGGTTTACTTCTTTATTCCGTGGGAATCCTGTTTTCTAAGGAATTAAATTAATTTATTTCGTCAATTTGGAGAACGTCGCGTATGAACGCTACATGTACATATGCATATATATACTATGTGTACAAATGTATACATATAAATATATAAATGCGCGTTATTTGTTATTGTATATCATTATATAGTACACATTATCGGCCGTTTCCTCTCTATCTTCCTTTCTCTTGTAAAGATATCCTAGGCCAGAAAATGCATTATTTGGTTCATAGAAAACAACAATACGCGACATACATTCGGAAAAATTGTACAACAATTGTTTATCAATACATATGTATACATATATATAGTTGTTAACAAGTAAATAACATGAAAAAAAGGCTCGGAATGTCTTAATATGCGCTGATAAAGTTGCGATAGACGATGGTGGCAAGCACCCCAAGAGCGATTGGAATCAACCAGGACCACCACGAACTGCAATTGCCAATCATCACATCACGATGCAGCATCGACTATTTACACATGATGATTCATATTTACACATAATACTTGAAAAAGAAACAGGCTTTCTGCCTGTATTTAAATGCAGACAGTATGAACACGTTCATATTTGATTTTATTCATGCAGTTGTTAAAAATTATTACCTTGATTTTGTCTATACATATTTAGCAAACTTAAAAAAAAATGTCTTTTTTTTAAGAAGGAAGAACATTAATATGCTATTAAGGACAAACTATTTAGAGCTACAAGCTTTGAGTATATGCTTAAGTATTTATATTGATCAATTGATAGAATTTTATTAATTGAACAATCAAGAAATGCTTTGATACATTTATAGCATCAAATGGATCATATTTTCAATCATTTGTATCAAAATATTAAAGTTTCAGAAAATCATAGAAAATAAAATTAAAAAGAGCTTTTTCCAAATATAAAATTCAACTTTTTAACATACTGTACAATACTAGCATTGTAAATAAAGCATTAGCGTTGCTAAAATTACTTTTAAAGCGTAGGATTGACTAAATAAGAAAGTTCTTGGAATTAGAGAAAGCATGAGCTCATTACAAATTTACTGATAAGCTCTTGTAATTATAATATATTTGCATATTACAAGTGTAAAAATATCTAAATAAGATAACATCAAGTATCGTTACGACATTACTGACTAGACATTGACTTTACAAAATACCCTTACTCAGATTTAATAACATTCATAGTTATAAAACTGGCCAATCACAGTCGTTCCATTCTTCTGAGGAACAGCTATGATTGGCTAATTTCATAATTCTATGAATATTATTAAATCCGATTAAGCATACCATGTAACAGAGGTCACCTTTAAATAAAAAAGATTTCTATATTCATACCATCTATATGTAATAATCAAAATTAAAGAAAGTTAAGAAGAAAAGAGTTACTCTTGTTAATGGGAAATTTAGGGACGTTTATGAAACATAGTGTCAAAGAAAATACATTTCTGGAACAGTAAAAAATATTCTGAAATATTACAACGTGATGAAGATATAATAGAATTGTGAAAATGTTAGAATCATCAAGTCTTTAAAATAGTGCGATAGAAAAATGAGAATAAGATCATACCTAGAGCTGTCTTCATTTCCATTAGACCAGTCCCTCGTTTTCTTTCCAGAATCTTCCGTTCTTTCTGTCTATAAAATACATACAAATAACCGATAATAAAGAAATGCAAGAATAATGTAAAATACAGCTTGTCGTGAAATCAATTCTTACTTCTACCAACTCTCCAATTTTATACGATTCCATCATTTGCCTAGCATCAGTTGAATGTCCAATATCTTCAAAAGCTTCTGTAGCATCTTGTCCGTTTTGTTCCAGAAGTACCTCCTCACCACCAGGATGCTATTAAAGAAAATTAACATATCAGAGTAGTTTTAATAAAAACTGTATATTTAAAAAACATAAATATTTCAGTAAACAAAAATAAAGATTCAAATTGAATTCAATAAAGATCAGTATCAAAGTTTTTATATGAGAGGAAAAACTGCAACCTCATTGAGAAACGAAGTGACGTTGTAGACATTATTATGAATAATGATCCATGTATCTCTGGAAGTTTCAGCATGCTTTTCCACTTCTTCCCGCGTGAAGAGTTTGCCAGCTGAAGTAGCAGCGGCGGTGTCATCTTTAAGATTCTGAGTTGCCATCTCAGTTAGCGTGTCTTTAGTTTTTCTTTGCTGACGAAATTCGAGATCACTATCCTTTAGGAAACGACTTGCGTCGATTGACTCAGCGCTTTTCCTCTTAATTCGTCACCGATGTTCCCGTTTGAACATCAACTGCCACGACTAGTAACGTTCACGAAATAATTCGACAAGTTGGACTTTGGTCACGATATAATCAGCGTTTTTGGTAGATCTTGATAATTTTGAGTTATCATCAGTTGTCGATGTGTAACTTGATTCCTGATTCCTGAGAGAATGAAGAGAAACTTGTATAATTTTTCAAGCAATTTCGGATTAATTTGTGAAGGTGCCGTATGAGGGCAACACGATCATGGTCGAATGCAGAGGTGCCAACTGTCAAGATACGTAAAGAATTTCACCTGACAACGTCAGTTATTTAATTGGCCGTTAACTAACCAATCGCATTTACTGTTTAGTAGAATTGATCAATTATAGTTGTTAGTTAATTTTGATTAAGATTAATCGATGTTGATGAAATCGGTTTTTTGTATATATATACATATATATATATCAACGCATATATACATAGACCAAACATTTCCATGCTTTTCAGTGATGGGGGAAACCGGAAATTGATAGTTTATGTGGCGTTTTTTTAGGACGTGCTATTTCACTCTGCTCTCATCAAAATAGAAAGAGACACCACGGGTCTTAAACGCCACATAAACCTGCTTCAAGCTACGGGCAGAATGTTTGTTACAGTCGAACAACAGGGGAATGCTCGACTATAGTTGGTTGGTTCTTACATTCTGATCCGGATTAAAACCTTCGGTGGAAACTAACATCGTTTTTGTTCCTGCTTCGCTCCAATGGCTCCAACTGTCTTATCTCAGGGTATCAATCATGAAACTTTATCCCTAAGATGAAAAGTGAAAATTTTAATCATTGAAGTTAATGGAGAAATTTTTCACTTTTCACTTTTTATCTTAGGAAAAAAGTTTCATGATTGATACCCAGGATTTGGGAGGTAGGTCTGGTGGGACGGCTAGAGTGTTCACGTAGTAATTGTAGCATTCGGAACAATAATGGACCAATCAGAGCGTAGCGTTTGGAATGTAACGTTCAGAGCATTTGGAAGAAGCAAGTGGACCGCAGCCTAAAAGATATCTTTATAACAATTTAGTCATCTTTTAGTTATCTTCTAGACGACTTTGTACTCTCTGAGGAGGCTCCGGAGAAGCCTAATTGAAAAACGATAACATTACCGATAACTATATAATAAAAATTTACTATTATATTAACATAAATATTTCGATAATTTATTATTAAATTCATTATTTTTATTATACAAATGCTGTATAAATAAGTACGCCGAAAAGTTTACAATTTTTTCTCTGCTGTTATCATCTCATATTAATTATCAAATTCGAATGATAAATAACATTAAAATCACAATTTTCAATAAATATCGAGTATTATTAAGTTTTAAACACATATATATGTTTACGAAACTAATAAATTATGGAGTTAGTATCGTATTATCAATTTCTTACTCTAATGCCCATTCCACCAATGTAGATTAACTTTAATCTCGATTCAACTTACTCTTCATCTTTTTCTAATCTTTAGAATTACAAAAAGACGAAGAATAAGTTGAACCGAGATTAAAGTTAATCTACATTGGTAGAAACGAGCATTACTCATTTAAATTTTAACAGACACGCGAACAGCGAACTTCCATAAGCGCCGATCGTCTTTAATATCTTATCGGTATTTCTTTCATTAATTAAAATTTTATTTCTATAAAATTATATTAATAAAAAAATA